>NC_051157.2:117462800-117590436 GCF_013339745.2 Dermacentor silvarum | reverse complement strand
GTGTGTGTTTCTCGACAAAACGCTTGTCCTCGGTATGGGTTCGGTAGGCTCCGCCTCAGAGAACCGCCAGAAATATTAGAAAACAGAACCTGCGCATCACACTCATATTATAGTGAGCGTGCGTATGAAAATAAATGAATAAAGTTAAAAGATATGTACACATAACTTTGTGTTCTTATTTTGACCAAAGTTCACTTTAAAGTACCACAAAAAAAGAAAAGTCGTGTGATGACGATGAAGTTACTTTTTTCTGAGAAAAGTACGTCGCATTCGGCTGTTACACTATTATAATCAGTTTATCCTCAATAGGAGAAAGAAAAAGTTTCATTACAACTTATTATTCATGCTTTTAATATATGTAATAATAATCTCTAAACATTGCGAAAATGCACAATAACACAGTTATTCAATTATGCATATACCGTTTTTTTGCAAAGCCAAAGAACTATAGAATATGCATACCCAGGTGACAAGTTTAAGTGAACCGGTGAGCCGTTCAACGAACCTGATACATTTCAGTGAGCTGAACCCTTCCGAGCCGCTCACTGAAGTGAACCGTTTTTGCCCATCTCTAATATATAAATATATATTATATATAATTATATATATAATATATATACGATATATGTAGTAGGATGGGCAAAACGGTTTTCAAGGGCCATTTATTACTCCGGGGGAGAACCTCTACAGCCTCTATGTGGACTTCACTGTGTTCAGGGCCCAGTATCGCTTTTGCCATCGGTTCAGGTCCGGCGCACTAGGATCAGTATTTTCGTGTCTCTGTATTCCGTTCACCTGGTATCGCACCATGACATTCGCGTTTCGTGCGATAAAACTGACGTAATAGTGAAATCGAATCGTACATAGCAGTAGACGCGGTGCCCATGACAGCAGCCTAATGGCTGACGTTGCCTGTGGGAAACAAATCCAGAATGAATCGCTAGACCCGCAGGTGGAGGCTTTATCTACATTATTTCGGCAAAGAGTGACTTTCCACATTACTGTAACGTTTTCACAAAATTGCGAGAAATAATGAACACTTACCTGTAAATCGACTGTAAGACAAGCTGGCCGTGATTTCAGAAGAAATCGAGTATGTTCCACACGTCTCTCTCAACTCTGTTTCCTGCTCGTAATGCTACAATTGATGCTTGCCCTCGCAATTAACAGTTTGACTAGAGGTTTAGCCCATACATGGCTACTCAGAACCGAATGTCAGCGAGAAATAAATTTGTGTCTCGCCTGTAGGCTACAATTTTCTATAAAGAGCTGTAGGGTTCGCTATAGACACTATGTAACAACTAATCAATATTCGCAGTAAACAGATTATTTTGTTTCGAGTAAAACTGGAAGCGAGGTATATGTTATCTAATAAGTTTAAACGCTGTCGCTTAGCGTAAAGTACATTTAGACGTTAGAAATGCGTAAATTTTTTACCAGTACTAGTGAATAGTTTCGCTCAGTACTTAAGCAATGAATACACAATGTAAGTGCAAAGCTGGAAGGTAGGTATATATTTATTGAGCAGACAGTAAGAAATTTGTGCTGGACGAATACTTTACTCCTAGGAAGCTAAATTAGCAATGCAGTGCGCAACGTGCGTTCTGCTGCACCGATTGGCGTTGCACGTGCACTCAAATTCGGCCTCTATTTTGCACTCTTGCTGCCCTAGCTCTTTCTTTTGCCAATTGAGGTTGCAGCTGCACTCGCCGCAGTCTTTCTCGTTGCTTCCACCCGATTCTCCATTCACTAGGAAAAAAAATTGAGGGATATCAGTTCTCATAATAAAGCTTTTGAATGGCATCGATATGGAATATTCAAGAAAAAGCAGCTGTGACACAGGAACGAATTATGTTCTCATTTTTAAATAAATTAAATGCAAAATTTGCGCGAAATACGTTTGGTAAAAAAATGGTTTGTTTATATTATAATGGCGTTCGCGACTGGGCATATGCCATTTGTAACTGGATATATGCTATTCGCAAATTGGATTTTCCAAATTATGGTCAGCGTTTAAATGGGAAACAACCGCTTTCAGTTATTTACTGCGGTCGGAAAATATGACGGTAATGTGAAGCAGGAACAGTAAGTCACTAGATGCATGCATCGTGTTGTATTCGTGGAAGGAGACACCCGTGATCACTAATGGCTCGGCAAAATGCATTTAAAAGGTGCAGACATTGTGAGACTGGCCAAACAGTAAGTTGTTTTAACTTGATCGAGACAGCAGTTTGGTATATAGGTTGCCTAACCGCGAGAAATTCTTCTTATTTACCGAGAATAAGTGAGTGCGCCTTATCTGCGCCATTAGTTCGCCAAGAAACTGGTTGCTTTTGCGGAACAACCGAACAGCTTTATGAACTCTTCGCCACAAATGTTTTCTTGTTCTTCTTCCTCGGTTGAATTGGTTTCTGTCTGTCTTTCTGTCGAGACTCCAATGACCGCTATGCTTTATACACGACCAGAAATGAATGTTCGGCGAGTTAGAATAGTGGATTCTCAACTCCAATTACGAATATGAACACTATTAATTAATTATTCATTTATTATTCATTCATGCTATTCAGATAGCAATGCTATTGGATTTGTACTCAAAAACTTCGTATATTCGCACCCCCCTCATTAAAAAAATTGGAGTAGACCCTTTTGCTAGGCTTCCAATTTTTCAGGGAAGATGAATTCTTTCGTAAAATGAATTTCAAGAATCTTCGTTGCACCGTTCGAGTTATTTCCCGTGGAGAGCAATACTCAGTGTATGGAAAAACTTGCAGACGCTCATGCTTCGGTATAGAGTGACAATACTAGCGTTATATTAAGGTGGCGGTCCCACTCCGGCGGCACGAGCCCCCCGTTTTCAGTACTTTTGGAGCAACCGTGGCGGCTCTTTTACTTAGGATATAAATTTGTGGTATATACCATAAAGAGCTTAATTCTTGTATATTCCAACTATATATAATATAAGGAAATTGATTAACGTGATTTAGAAATAAATGTTCAAGAACAAGCATGAGATACATGGCTTTTTGCGAACTGTGTCTCAGTTGTGACCATATTTAGAAGAAACTACCGCACTTACTGCATTGCGGCTTGCTCTGTAGCTTTAGGACATATTTATCTAGTTCCTAGACGTAGCAAATTAATTTTTAATTTTTACTTTTTGGATAATTTGCTTTTGAAAATTGCTAAATATTGCAATCTTCTGTTGTAAACAGCCCGGCAACTACATACTCAAGGAAGCTAAATTTTGGATAAAGTAGAGTTCAAGGAATTTCTATTTAGGACACAAAATTTCATTCATGTAACTTTATTTGTTTTCCTAGTAATGCGGCCGAAAATAAGCAATATTTAGAATTCTGGTTTTATTTTTGCCCATTTTTGCGGGAAGGTAATAAAGCTGCGAATCTGCGCTTTAAAACTAATAAAGTTACATGAATGAAGTTTTGTGTCCTAAATGGAAATTCCTTGAACTCTACTTTTCCCAAAATTTAGCTTCCTTGAGCATGTAGTTGCCGGGCTGTTTATAACAGAAGATTGCAATATTTGGCAATTTTCAAAAGCAAATTATCCAAAAAGTAAAAATTAAAAATTAATTTGCTACGTCTAGGAACTAGATAAATATGTCCTGAAGCTACAGAGCAAGCCGCAATGCAGTAAGTGCGGTAGTTTCTTCTAAATATGGTCACAACTGAGACACAGTTTGCAAAAACCATGTATCTCATGCTTGTTCTTGAGCATTTATTTCTAAATCACATTAATCAATTTCCTTATATTATATATAGTTGGAATATACAAGAAGTAAGCTCTTTATGGTATATACCACAAATTTATATCCTAAGTAAAAGAGCCGCCACGGTTACACCAAAAGTACTGAAAACGGGGGCTCGTGCCGCCGGAGTGGGACCACCGCCTTAAGATAACCTCTCATTCTATGATTATTTTTGGCACCTGCTTGATCCTCGTCACGTGTGGTTCATTGTGACATTATTCTCTAGTGCTACTGTGTATGTTATTAGCACTCAAATTATTGAATGGCACCACCTACCCTAACGCTAAAATTGAGTAAAACACTTGTTGGGTGAAATAATCAGTATCCATGCGTGTTGAGGAACCCGAGTGAAGAATTTCTTAGTAGTCAATTACAGTCAGTGAAGCACCTTAGTGAGCGTTTTTATCACATCAAATCTATTTCCACAAAGAAGGTGTGGTCTAGTTTCTTCCCTTTTTTTCGGATTGAGCCAAAAACCCGGAACAATTGTCAAACATAATACGTCGAGTGCGGGTGAAAATTCCCTAAGAGCGAGAAAATTGCACGCTGTGTTTCGTTCATCGCTCAAACATTGTAGTTTGATGATAATCTACGCAATGGCGATTGAAGCATGCCAGATGCGTTTTCGTTAGACTATATAATAAAAAGAATGGCTGTAGGAAGCACAATTTCATACGTTGAGCTACAGTTCTTGGAGAGGCGGATGTTGTTTGCACAAGAAATCGAAATGCATACAGTGTATGGCAGTAAATAAGAAAAGTTTACTAATTGTGTTTTAGCTGATTGTTTTATAACAGATATATTTCAGTTTAAGAGTTGTAGCCGCGGTAATATTATAAGGTCTATTTATTTAGAACAGATACGGAGGATGACACTTATTTCGAGATATGCGCGTCAAACTTGCAGTAGAATGATACTATGTTTCTGTTTATTTTTTTTTCTTGATGCGTGAGTGTAAAATGGCTCATGGAGCGAAGAAGCCGGTGTCTGTAGTCTGTAGCAATGAAACAGTACCTAAGGTCCTATTGGATGCGACGCCACATCACGAGCTCAACTCGACGGAGTAGAGATGGTGAAAGCGAACACCTCCAGCGCTAGCGCGCCGTGTGCACTCGCTATTTCGCCGATGACGTACCTTCCTACATCGACAGTGGCAGAGCTTTGATCATAAGAACACTATTCCATTAAACCCATTCTGAAGACCCCTGCCCAGTTGTACTCTCCAGTAGAGGGCATTGCAGTTTATTACATTGCTTGATTACATAGAAAAATCAAGGCTGCTCTTTCAAAATGCAAGAACTGCCTTTGTGTTTATTACTCAGCTTCAGTTTATCAATCAGTACCTACCCGTTCATGACAGGAAATGTTCGATACTCCAAACACAGCACAAGCAACGTTCTCTATGGATGTCTTTCGCGGGAAATTTATGTAGGTATCAAAAGAAAAGGTTATTCATTACAAGACCGCCCTGGTAGACGAACATAGCAGTTGAACCACGCCAGTAATGAAAAACTTTACAATATTGTACGAAGGATGAGGCATTACCCCAGGATGAGGTATACCAAGGCATATAGCGTTGCGATCGAGCTCTTCGGGCGGTGTCTCTTAAATAACTATACGAGGCTGCTAGTTCTTGGCGCGTCGTAGCGCGCGAGGCATCTGTTGCATAACAGAAGAAACCAGGCGTCTCGCAATGCTGGCATGAATAGGAGCCGCCGCCAGTGGTGTTGCAAGATACGAATATCGGTGGTGCACGACATGAAGAGCGACGAGAAACCGTCGGCATGAGTCGGTGCGGAGGAAAAAAATTAGATAAGGTTAGGTTAACTTTTTTTCTGTCCGTTCCGTTCAAACTAGTGCATAACAAAAAATAGTAGCTCAGCGTGAATGATGGTGTGCTGCTGATGTGCTTATTGTAGGCATAACGCTGGCTTTCCTCTAACCGCTGAGTCCGCTGAGGTTTAGTCGTTTTAGCAGCTGTGCACAGCAGCATTGAGATAGACACAATAACACGATGTTTGCTGTAAAACAGGGTAAGACTTATACTTACACCTGTTTGCATTGCTTCCACTTGTCTGCCCTTTCTGTCCCGCTAAAATGACAGAAAAAGGACATCTTAGTCACACAGAGCACTGAAACAAACTTCATACATTTAAAGCGCGGTGCACAAAGCCTTCGAACAAACGAATAGGAACGTGGCTCCTTAATTGGAAACCGCTTACCCTTTTTATTTTAAGGTTAGGTCCCCCCCCCCCCCTTGCTCAGAGCTCCGTATGCATCGAATAATAAGCATCCCGGGTTAAATTGCTTTTCATAAATGACAGCGTTTTCCCAGATCCATAAATCTGCTCCTCTTTATTATCTCGAGCCTGATAAAAACTCTATGGCCCCGGGTGCACCATAGTGTGCTCTGGAGAATGAGTGTCTTGCTTTCGGCCACTAGTTATCAGAAGACGCATTTATCAAAATTTTTGCCGCATAATGAGATTGTAAGCGTCATTTACGCCTGAATATATATACGGAAACAAACAAGTGCATCAGGTTTGTGAGTACACTAAATGCGAACGAAGCACAAGGCGCCATGTTATGTGATGCAAACAGGCTAGGCACATTCCTCCACGCAACTGAGTACTTGGGCTTCATTAAATATCTGCCACGTCGTTTCGGCGTTCCAGTTAAGATCACCCCGAAAAGTTAGGGATACATTTTTTAAAAAGTGTTAAATAGAATGGCAACGTGTTTTGCAGCACAATATATAAGGTCTTGAAAGTGATGCAGCCATGACTTCGGTACAGCCCGGCTTCCATTTGGCAATTACATGTGTCCTAAATTTGTTGGTTGAAACGGGCAAAGATAGGGAGCTTAAATGGTACCGTGTTTACTTTGCAGAAGATATGGCCGGTACAACTAGTATGGCGGGACGTTAGATTAGCCCCAGTACATCGTCTGTTCCGTGTTGTGGGTGATCGTCTTCTTTGTCCCTCTCGTGGCACCGTGACATAACCCCCGGCGGCGAAAGGGCCGACCCGGCGCCTTCTAGATGGCGGCCGCCTGGTATGGCTTGAGATGACCCACACGGATGATATCAGATGACGTGGACGACGGGGAAGCATCGGTTGGAGCTATTTCATAAGTGACAGCACTGAGCTGTCGGACGACGTGGTAAGGAGTACGGAGAGAGCAGTTTTTTCGATAGGCCCACACGCCGTGAAGGAGTCCAAAGGAGGACGAGGTTGGCGGCAGAGAACTGGCAATCACAATGACGGTAGTCATCAAGAGACTTCTGTCTTTTGCCTGTGACTCAGAAAGGCGACGGTGGACAATCTGGCGTGCCTTGGCGGCGGTAGCTATGGTGTCGCGAGCGTACTCAGATGGCGACTCGAGAACAGTCGGCAGCAGCGTGTCGAAAGGCAATGTCAGGTCACGACCAAAGAGAGATAGAAGGGGGAGTAGAGAGCGGTGTCGTGACGAGTTGTACGCGAACGTCACAAATGGGAGCGCGGCGTACCAGTCACGATTATCTAAGGAGACATACATCGAGAGCATATCTATGAGTGTTCTGTTCAGGGGTTCAGTGAGGCCGTTCGTTTGAGGACGGTATGTAGTCGTGAACTTGTGTTTCATGGCACAAGAGCAAAGTAGATCTTCGATAACCCGTGATAAAAAGTCATGGTCCTCTGTCTGTGAGAAGCTGGCAAGGAGCTTAGTGGTGTAAGATGACGTCTTGGAGCAGGAAGTCGGCGACGTCGGTAGCACAACTGATCCGAATAGCTCGTGTGACGGCGTAGAAGGTTGAATATTCTGTTGCAGCGGCGATATACTTATTTCCAGCTCTAGAGGTAGGAAAAGGGCCCAACAGGTCGAGGCCAACACGATAAAATGGTTCTGTGGATATATCAATTGGCTGGAGGGTTCCAGCCGGAAGCAAAGCAGGCTTCTTACGACGTTGGCATGGTTCACAAGCAGCGACATAAGTCGGACGGTACGGTAGAGTCCAGGCCAGAAAAATCGTCGCTGGACACGGTCGTAGGTCCTGGAAACACCCAGGTGGCCAGTAGTAGTAGTAGTAGTAAAACTTTATTATAATCAGAAACCGGAGAGGCTCCTAACCCAGTCCACGGAGGGGGTAGGGGAGTTAAAGACGAAGTTTGTCCAGCAGGGTGGTGCCTCTATTCCAAGGCCCCACTAGCACGGGCCATCCGCTCAGCTCGTTGGATCAGTCGTAGCTGATCTTCCATGGCCGGGCTAGACAGCAGCGCCTCCCATTCGTTCAGCAGTGGGGACATTTTGCAGCTGCGCGAGTACAGTTGCCCGGAGATGAGAAGGAACGACTATAAGCAGTTCGTGTCCTTCTGTGCGCTTATTTCGGCTGTGTAAGATGCCGTCGAAAACGAGGAACACACTAAGCGAGGGGTCTGGCAGGTAAGAATGGAGGCGGCTGATGATGTCGCGCAAGGATGTATTACGTGCTTGCTCCTCGCCGATGTCGTGGAAGGCGGAGAGCGTGAATATTCTGGCAGTTCCATCACTGGAATCTGGAGCGTCGACGGGGTGCCGAGACAAACAATCGGCATCCTGGTGTAGCCTACCGGACTTGTACACCACTGTATAGGCGAATTCTTGAAGACGTAGTGCCCAGCGACCTACACGACCCATGGGATCCTTAAGTGTCGAGAGCCAACCGTGGTTAACAGTGAAAGGTTGACCGTATAAGTACGGCCGAAATTTGCTCACTGCCCATACAAGTTCAATGCACTCGCGCTCTGTAATGGAGTAATTTCATTCAGTGTGTTAAAACAGGCGACTTGCGCATGCGATAACTTGGTCACGCCCACGTTGACATTGAGCTAAAGCTGCGCCAATTCCATAGCCACTAGCATCTGTACGGACCTCTTTCGGGGCAGATGGGTCGAAGCGAACAAGAACTGACGTAGTAGTGAACAGGGTGATAAGGCGTTGGAAGGCATCAGCTTGGTCAGGACCCCATGAAAAGGGTGCGGCTTTTTTCAGAAGGTCAGTCAGAAGACGAGCAATGTACGCAAAATTTGACAAATCGACGGAAAATAAGATAGTAAGCCTACAAAGCTGCGGACGTCTTTGACACAGGTCGGCACAGGAAAATCCAGAATGGCACGAACTTTTGTGGGATCGGGGTGGACGCCAGATGAGTCGGCGAGATGACCGAGGATAGTAATTTGGTGGCGACCAAAGTGGCACTTCGAAGAATTTAATTGTAGCCCAGCAGCACGGAAGACGGAAAGAACAGAAGAAATGCGTTCAAGGTGTGTCGCGAAGGTCGTCGAGAACAGAATGGCGTCGTCGAGGTAACAAAGGCATATAGACCACTTAAAGCTGTGCAAGAGCGTGTCGATCATGCGCTCGGAAGGTGGCTGGAGCGCTGCACAAGCCGAACGGCATGCCTCGAAACTGATAAAGGCCATCTGGCGTAACAAATGCGGTCTTCTCACGGTCCATGTAGTCGATGGAAATCTGCCAGTAACCGGAGCGCAGGTCTATCGATGAAAAATACATCGCACCGTGTAGGCAATCCAATGCATCGTCTAGGCGTGGCAGTGGATAGATATCCTCCTTTGTAATCTTGTTCAGATGGCGGTAATGTATACAGAATCACGAGGGGTTGTCCTTTTTACCAAGACAACAAGAGAAGCCCACGGGCTTGACGATGGTTCAATAATGTCCTTGGTAAGCATCTTATCAACCTCCTGTTGTATTACTCGGTGCTTCGGCGGGTGACACGCGTTAGGGCCGTCTTTGAACAGGCTGGACATCGCCGGTATGTATGCAATGCTACACAAGGGAGGTCTGTCACCAAGGCCGACCGGCAAGGTAAAAAATGTCGGAATAAGATGTGAGCAGATGACGAAGATCGTCGGTTTGTGGGCTGGGGGGGGGGGGTAAGGTCCAAGGCTATCATCTTGGTAATGTCGTCGTGCGCGGGAGGCGACGTTGCGCAATGAGCATTGCAGGCGGCGGAAGAGTTGGAGGAAGACGGATGAGGCGAGGGGGAAGAAAGGTCGTACTCGTGCGACGGCGACAGCTCAGGAGCCGAAGGTAAGTTTTGTGAGCCGATATGCTCACTACGCAATGAGGAAACAACACGCTGTGCGAAAGTAAGGAACTAACACAGGGAGTGACGACATAGTCACCATCCGGCACACAGGGGTTTGGCACAGCAGTGATACAGGTCCGTGCCTGCGGAGATGGACGAACAAAGTCGGCGCAACAGAGCTGGATCGGCACGGTGTCGGTAAGGTCGGCAACATCAGGGAAATCAAGGTTGACTACACCAGCTGAGCAGTCAATTATAGCTGAGTGGGCAGATGAAAAATCAAAGCCAAAGATCAAGTCGTGAGGGCAATGGTCAAGTACATGGAACAATACAGATGTGTGACGACCGGCGACGCTGACACGAGTGGCAGACATTCCCAGCACAGCGGGAGTTCCCCCATCAGCGACTCGTGCGACGCGGGACTCGGCAGGAATGAGCACTTTCTTGAGCCGCTTCCGGAGATCAGCACCCATGACCGAGATGTGTGCGCCGTTGTTGATCAGGGCAGTGACAGGTAGGGCATCAACTTCCACGGCGATTAGGTTCTGATCTGTCAGAAAGGTTAGGAGGGGATTCGCAGGTCGAGACTCCAATGCAGCGTCACCTCCGGGAGTTGCATCTGTCAGTTTTCTGGGTATGAGCGTACAGAAGCGTGCGGCGATGAAAAACGACGGGGCAGCGGCGAGCGGGACCGACGATCGTGCGGCAACGGCGAACGGCTCGAGCGTCTCGTGAACGCAGAAGTGCCGCGATCACGGTATGTCGGGTGATTTGGAGCATCATATGGCTGGCGTTGGTTGTCATTGTGGCGGTAGTAAAACGGGGCACGTGAAAGCGAGGGTTGAGGATAAAGGAAATAGTAAGAAATGTGCCCCACGCCGCTAATATGGAAGCGTATGGGCTTGTCGTCAGGTGTTCGCCATTGGGCCGGATCTCGATAGCGTCGAAACGTCGATGAAGTTCGACGAAGAGGGGCAGGGCTAACCAGAGGGCGTGTTATAGAGCACACGCGTTGAATTCCTGCGTTTGTGAGTTCTTCGCGCAGGGAGTGGATGACGGAGATCGTCGATTGAGTATCCTCAGAGGGACGCGCGAAATAAGATGGCGACGCAGCCTCGATTTCGTGCCACACAATTCGGATAACGCTATCGCCATCGCCAGTGGACGACAGAAGGGCCGAATGAACGTCTTCGCACGACGACGTAGCGGCGGTCTTGGGAAGCCGCACGAACTGACCGGCGATGCGCCGGCTCTTTGCGTCTTCAAAACGTCTGCGCTCACGGATAATTTCGTCTACCAGCGAGCAGTCTTTAAAAACGAGGAAGTTAAACGCATCATCGGAGATGCCTTTCAGAATGTGGCTCACTTTGTCAGCCTCGGGCATACTGGAATCGACGCGGCGGCTAAGAGCTTGAACATCAAGGATGTACGCAACGTACAATTTGGTAGCTGTCGGAGCCCGACAGGATAGGTCTTTCGCAACGGCGCACTTGCGACGAGCGAACTTGCCGAACAGGTCGCGAAGTTCTTGCTTGCATACGTCCCAGCTGGTCAGCTCTTCCTCATGTGTGTTATACGAGGTGCGTGCTGGTCCCTGGAGGTAGAAGAGAAGATTTGCGAGCATCACTGTCGGGTGCCATTGGTTGTGTGCAGCGACGCATTCATATATCCCAAGCCATTCTTCGATGTCGACTTTGTCGATGCCGTTACCAGACAAGGCGCCGGGGTTGCGCGGTTGCCTCAAGACGACTGACGGTTGCGGCTTCGCGGATGCTGGCGGCCCGGGTGCGCGGGGTGCTGACGCCGTGCTTGACCCAGCGGCCTGGTCGTCTGTCAGCATGGTACAACGGCCGAGGACAAGCCCGCTGCGGAGTTCGGTCTTGTGCAATACCAAGCGCCTACACCAAAAATGAAACGGGCAAAGATATAAGGTTAAATGGGACCATGTTTACTCTGCAGAAGATATGGCCGGTACAACCAGTATAGCGGGACTTAGGTTAGCCCCACTACATCGTGTTTTTTGTCTTGTGGGTGATCGTCTTCTTTGTCCTTCTCGTGGCACCATGGAAATATTATCATCATAATTTAGTTAGATGCGAAATTATCAAGAGATTTGTTTGTAGCTAATGTCCACCTAGCCACATAGCCAGTCAGCACAAGCGACAGGGGCCGTGATATGAGTGTTCCGCATAAAACGAAACACCTGTTATTATATCTGCAATCTAATTCTCTAATTTATTATGAATGGAATTGCAAAACTATTTGATTTGCATTTTATGTTGAAAGAGTTTTTTTTTCCTTTTTTTTCCGAATCATCAGATCTCGAGATCAGAGGGGGTACTTCCCACCAGTCTTCCAGCGGGTGTTGGTGGCACACATTTTTTACCAGTTTCCCTTGCGCAATTGAAATACATAAGTTATGATAAAAATAGTTTGGTGAAGGAAATTGCTATCAGTACTGCGAAGATTGATACGCTTCAGCTTTCAGCTTCCTTGTTTTTAAAGATTCAGTACCATATCCCGGCATCGTGGTCTCTTCTGCGGGAGGATTTTCCAATATATTCCAATAACTGCAATGCTGTCGCACAATTGTGTAGAAACTAGCACAAAATATAGCACGCAAAGCGCTGCTGGCGCGTACAACTAATATGATCAAGGAGCTGTAGGAGAGTATAATCAGTGCTGAGGCGGCAAAATGCGTGCCACAAATACTTTGTTGCCACCGAATTCGCACTATCATGACAAATACTCTAACACAATCTTCCCTAGGTATGTGACTGTTCCACTTACCCAAATCCATCCCTATACTAACCATGTCGGGCACGCGTTCTATGACTCCGGTTCCTGAAAAAAAGTTTCCACACACATACACATACGTATATAAAACCACACACGCACGCACGCACGCACGCACGCACCCACGCACGCACGCACGCACGCACGCTCGCACGCACGCACGCACGCACGCACGCGCACGCACACACACACAAACAAACGCGCGCGCGCATTTCGGCAGGGTAGGAGACCGGCCTCTGAAAAGATCGATTTTACAAGCCTCGATGCTGTTAAAGGTGTTATTTGTTCCTTCGGGCAGAATACATTACCGAGAAAAACACGTACATACACATACACACAAAAAAAGCAGCATAAAGGCGTGCAGCATGTGATAAATGGTCCAGAGGGAACTTGTACATACGTACAACATGTAGTTAGGTTTTCCCTCATTTAATGGCAGGGAGAAGGAGGGAGCGAGGGGTTGAGACTGATATTTAGCATTTTGTGGCAGGAGCTGGATGAATGAAGTTCTCGTGTTCCGACGTGCGGAGGGGCAAGCACAAGAAAATTATATTAAAGACGACAGTCGTTCTTGGGCTACCTAAACGCGAAAAACTTTGTGTCTGTCACTCGATTCACCCACCCGGCCAAAAACGATTCAACCACCTGGCCAAAACCGACCGAGCGACTAGCATTGGTGGCACGGGGTCATACACGTCAACATTGTACAGCGCAAAGGAAACCTCAGGCCTATTTGAGGCAAAATATATGTACATAACCGTGATGCGTAGCGTTCATTTAATTAAGAATACACATTGGACTGGTTTTTACGTTAGTAAATGAAAAATCAACGCGTTAGAAATGGTGTCGAAGAGACGTACGCGTTGAAAACAAGCAGGCTCAAGCCGTGGCTTTGTAGCCGGTTATAAGCCAACAGTAATAAAAGGTCCCAACAGATGGCGCGATAGCAGGGCGAACGCGGGAAACTTGAATTCAGCAAAACCTCCATTGCATCCACCATGAGAGAAATTAGAGGGGAGGGAAAGAGCGTGAGGGGTGGGAGGGGGGAGATGAGAGGGTTTTACGTATCAGGGGCGGCAAAAGACTATCGTCTTTCGACGTGATTTGCAGCGAAGGAAACAGATATGCGGCTAATTTTTTTTCTTCGTTCATGGTCTCTTACTTGCGATGACAAGATACAGTCATACACACCCATACTGTGCGTATTATTTACGCCAGCCTTGTACCAACTGCACTCAGCTTCCGTGTTACATTCATTGTTCAGAAGTCATGTCGATGGAGATCAGCGAATAGTGGGAGGCAATTGTGCGAACCCTCGCAGCTCATATGCGCACTACGGCATAATATTAAACCTCGCCAATAATGCGAAATCTACGTTTTGACAATTCAGTAAAAGGCTATTCCTTCCTTCCTTCCTCGACATAAATATGTCAAAGAGCCATTCAATACGTAAATATAGAAAATATGCCTTCGAAGGTTGCAAAGAGAGATGCCATACATATTGCTCCTCGGGCCACTCGTCCATTCCTGCAGTTATCTAAAGATAACATCTCGCCGCATGAGGTGACCCCTAAGACGAGACGAAAGTACTTTTTCTGGTTGTTTGCATCACCGCGCTGCGGCGTAAGCTCCTTATATGTACCATTTGGTACTGAACAGCTAATAACAAGTTTTGATGCGGCTGAGGCCTCGGTACTTCGCGCATAAAAGAGCTCAGTGCTCTCATAAGCCAATAAATGTTCCTACAACACGGAACCGAGCACGTAGTTTTTATTTAGCTTGCTGTATTTTAGTAAGCGCACCGTGGTACACTCTAAAACATTTTACAACCTCCAGGGGGTTACCTTGTCACAAGGGTAACACCGCTCCCTTCAGGGATATGAAATTGTTATTGCACATGACAGCGAGCTCTAGCTACACGTGTGATGAGAAAACACACGGTTGAAACGTGTGTTACAATTCTGACCACCTTGAGCTCATAGAAATATCTGACAGGAGAATTTGACAGCGACAGCTTTGAAAGCTTCTTTAATGCACTTTTCCTGTTACCTGACTCAGCTGTATAATGAAATTTTTACTTGCCACAAAAAGCCGCCAGACAAGTAAACTTCATCGGTCCTCACTAACGATTCATTCTTGCCTTTCAAACGTGAGGGTGTCAGTCCATGGGACAACCAAACACTCCTTATAAACCCATAGAAGTGTAAACATTTTAAGAGTGTGGGCGGTCATGCTATGGTGTAAATACCCTATAGATGCAGAAGACGTTCGCGCCGCAGTTGGGCCTCACACAAGACAACTAATACATGCAAGCGCGAAGCTGGCTAATCTCACCATCTGAATACAGCTGCACGCATTACTCCGAGCAATGCTTACTTATGGAAATGTGCCCTCTGCCTTTCGGCGTTTCACCTGCTGCACAAACTTCAGCCAACTTTTTGCTTCTTTTTGTGAACAAGCGCGCGAGTGTTTTTCACGGTTATCCTCCATGCTAGAAGGAAGAGATAATCGGTTTTAGCAATAATTGGACTGCTCATTGCAAAAGTGGAGATTGAAAATTGTACACGCAGGTGCCGACTGCGAAATAAGCTGCATAAATTGAACGCCGACGCCTGTAAACCATTGTGATATCACTCATGATAAAACTTTTCTATGCCATTTCCTGCCAACATAACCCGGAAGAGCAATCAAGCACAGGAAATTTGTCAGTGCTATTCTACGTGACATCCAACCATGCGTTTTTTCGTTGTACCATGTTCCGCCGAAGTAACGTCAATCCTAGATGGTGACCCTCTCAGTCATGGTATTCGTGACAACTCGCAAGGTCGACATGTAAAAAGCCAAAAGAGCGCCCTTGACCTGACAGCGTCGCTTCCTAAAGAGAATGCACAGTGCACGGGCCACTGTGAACAACCAGGTAAATTTTCCTTTGGTGTCCGCTGTGCCTTCGAAGAAGCTCGGATCAGCAACAACTCGACCCCAAATGACTGTCAAGATCATACAAGTAACAACAGTTCGGCATGCCTTTCGAATTCTACACCTGGCTGGGAAGGCACCGTCCACGCCACTGTCACAAGAATTGAACCACAGAGGTCCTCAGATTAAGATGCCCCTACTGTTAAGGTGTGCCCAATCAAAGCTAGCTATTCGAACCAGTGTACAGCAGTGTCTGCACGCGTCGTGGTGCGGAACCGTATGGTTTTGCTTGTACGCAAAAGAGGGCAGGAAAGCCAATTTAGTCAGCAAGTAGCTCTAAGGAAGAGAGTTATTAATCAGCGCCGCGCGGAAAGATTGCGCTGCGTCTTGAAGTGTCCGTGCTCATTGTTTCTGAAGCGCCAAGGATTCTCGCAGAAGCATGTCAGTCACAGGAACAAGGGCTTTGTTGGGACTATGTCTCTTTTCGCCCTGTGCATATTACTAGCTATGAACATGCAAATTTGCGTTTGAGGGTGGAATGTCGAAGAATTCATCGGCAAGCTACATTAGCGTGCACAAGTACTTTTGCCGCTGGGGCAGCTCACGACAGCCAGTTGCGCAACATCGTAAAGCTTCGCCTTACGCCATAACCACTTTCTTTTGTGCAGGGGTGTCAAGCGCACAATGGCACTTGCTATGGAGTTTCCCTCTTGTGGATGCTGAGTGAATGATGGTGAGACGTCGCAGACGCATTTCATTGCAGCAGGTACGTAACACCCCAGCAATGGCGTAAGCGGCGAACCGCCCATCCATACGAGTCCCGGATCGCCCTTCCCGCCCCGAGAGCGCCCACAGCGATGCAGACTCCCGAGATGGTGCCGTAGTCATTCGCCACGTCGACACCTGTACGCACATTGATGACGGTCGCGCTGCTAATTTCATTTCAGCAGACGGCTGAGAAGCCCATAAGCGTTCACTGCTACAGTAGGACGTCGCACATATGGCTGCGGGGGGAACATGGCGCACAGAAAGTTGTTGCAGTGGTTTGCCGAAGGAAGGTTTGGCGGTTGATGTGTAAATGTCATGGTATAGCGATGTGCTGTTGCTTTTTATATCGCGAAGGAGTAAGTTACCTACTGATACTGATGTTATTTAATTTGATTTTGCTAAATATATATTTTGCGTCAAGCTTGCCTTTGTTCTGGAATCCACGTATCTGTAAAGAAGAACTGCTGCAACTTCCTGTAGATCACTTGGAAGAGTAAATATATACATATATTTGAGCTTAACGCTTTCTATCTTTATAGGTGTTTCTATAGAAGCCATTACATGATTGCCTAGAATGTCGAACTCTTCAAATGAGCACCCTAAATGTTCATATACACCGGCTACGGCCCTCCAAAATTTTGCTTCGATTTAGAATACAGTTCGCAAAAAGATGCTTATACGAATAATACCTGAGTCGTTTCGTTTGGCCTCGGCTAAACTCGCAAGTTCGCGATTGGGTTCGCTGCTTTACCGGTCTACGGGGTCGCTCGTCACCACACCTGCTATAATTCCTAATAGCAATTTGTGCAAGCCTAATACCTACATATAGGGTAGCGTATTGGAAGCAATAGTCTCAACATTGATAATATTGAAGAGAGACAGCGCAACTATATATTATGGGACATTCATAATTGACATGCATTTAGGGAAAAAAATTTTCTTCCTGACTGAAATAGAAATGGTAATCTCTCACACAGACCCAGTTGTACTCACCTATCCTCACAGCTTGCGACGGCACTTTTGCAGCAATTTTGGCTAGAATAAATAGACATAAGATACATTATGCACTCAGCTTCTTCTATGTTTACCACATTTCATAGGTTAAAACAATTCACTCAATCGGCTACACCTATGAATGCTGCGAGAGGTTATTCACTATAGGAAAAGTGTCTACATAACTCGTGGCAGAAATATGCTAATTCTGTCTTCCTTCCATAAGTACGCAGCTTAGTATTTCAGGTGTGACGTACTCGAACATCTATTACGAGTCATTACGAATAAGTTTGTAATTTACTATGAGCGTTGACATCAATGCGGGTACTCCCGAAGTAAAATCTGGCAAACCGCAGAACGACTTACTGAACGCTATCTAAAACCTGTCTAAGCATTTAGGCCCGCGTCATGATAACTTCATCAACTCGCTTGATGACGTGAAGGTAAATCAAGGAAAACTCGATTCCAAGGTCCCTGATCTAACATCAGGATTAGCGGCTCTTAAGGCAAAGTGATTTGCTCTGAAAACATTCATGATGACTCAAATTTAGAGCAGTTAGTGATTGCAGCAGTTAGGAACCCGAGTTCGCTGCAACAAGCTTGGTTGGGTGATGAAGAAAACCGCGCTAAAAAGGAGAACGTTATGTTCTACGACATTAAAGACTCTGCTACAGAATCGTGGGTAAATGCGGAAGAGAATATTCGCAAGCTGACTTTCTGAGGCGTTCAATCTGCATTTGTCAGATGAGTCAAGAATGGAACGTGCGCATAGACTTAAGTCATTTATCTCTAACAAGCCTAAGCCCATAATCGCGCCGTTTTCCTGATGCAAAGCTAAAGAAAGCATTTTGTCCCAGAAATCAGAACTTCGGTGCATAGGCGTCTTTGTTGGCGACGATGTTCCAAAAGCCAGCCGCACACATCCCCCCCCCCCCCCCCTCAAAAAAAAAAGAAAAAAAAGAAGAAAAAGAAAGAAAAGCTGATAGACTTCGCGAAGAAACCTGGAAAGCCATGAACGTTTCACCACAACAAGGTGATAGTAAACAAAACGACTTACACCTATTGCCGTGTTAGAGACAGAACTTGTGAAAGTGAGGCAAGCAACGCGACGTTAGCTTATCATGCTTTTTCTGAAACGGCAGGAGCGCAGGCTCACCATTCCCAGAAATAGCTAAAAGTGTTTCTCGGAATGCTTCTGTTTTCTCATGCACTATTTGCAGCACAATCAATAAACGCGGCGCACTTTCGTTACTAGTAGACACTTCCTCAGCAGACATCGACATTTAACCCAAAACTTGACTCTTCGAGAAAATAGATATCCCAGAACTTTTAAGCTGCAAACAAAAAAAAAATTTTGTTTCCTGATGTGATCGCGGTGCGCGTTCAGGCGGTGGTTCAATGATTGGGGTCACTGATAACTTCACTTCTTCCAACATTTAGTTTCATCACCTTTAGAACTGGTCTGTGCAGGCGTCCATCTTAATCACAAGGACGTCATATCTTGGGCCCGCTGTAGCCCTCAGAGCCCGCCACCAGGTTTTTCCTTGGAACTATACCACGTTTTGCACATGTTACAAATAAGCGCCTACTTTTCTTGCAGGAATCTTCAATTTCGCCATTACCAGACGTGGTGGCGTAATGGCTTTGGCCCTGCTCTGCTAAGCATGAGGGCGCGGGGTCCAAACCCGTCCGCGGCGACCGCATTTCTGTAGGGGCTAAGTGCAAAAACGCCCATGCCCGGTCCATTGGGGGCATGTTGAAGGACCCTAGGGGGTAAAAATTAATCCTAAGTCCCCCGCTACGGCATGTCTCACAATATTATCGTGGTTTTGGACGTAAATGCCCTAAATTCATTTTCTGGGTCAATTTTCATACTATATCGCGGAATTACGCTAACCCTGCGGCGAACAGCAGTTCCTCCGAATGTGAAAGTTTTGTTAAAACCTCTACTGATTTTTGCCTTACTCAATTAGTTAAGCTACAACAACCGTACGGCGTCGTCGAGTGCAATCATCCTAGATTTATTACCAACCTCCAACACATCAATGGTGCAGATTCTCCCTTTTTCCAGGTTTAAGCGATCATGCTGCCATGCAGTTTGATTTCTTGAATACGTCACCAGTGTGGACACAAATGTGTGAAGTCTATCAGATTACACGAGAACAAATTTCAGTTTGATAAATGCATAGCTTTGAATTTTTTTGTATGATTTCGAATGATGCTGTCCTGTTAGGTCTGTAAACGAACTGGCTTCTTTAAGAATAAAAATATAGCTTACTTAACGCTACACACCACTCTAGAAAATTTAAGGCAACATTCGCGCACCGAGGCTTAAATAGCTGAAACGCTTGCGCAATCAGAATCAGCGTCTCCATAGAAAAGCTAGGCTATCACCTGCCCCGACCGGTTGGGAAGCATATCATGCTACTGCAAGCGAGAACGCGTATGCTCTGTCACTTTCTAAATACACTTTTTTTTTCAAACAACGCTTCTGTTTTTGTTATAGGAAATGGACGAAAATGTTTGACCAGTGGTAAACAGTGATGCTAAACAAACCGCCGAATTAACCACTGCCAGCGATGTCGTTGTCTCTAGGCATGATTTATGCTCCGTTCTTAACGATGTGTTATCGATGTCGTTTGTAAATAACGAACCGACTTCATTTCATGAAATTACTACAAATCATTGTTTCTAAAGGGAAACTGAGACATACACCCAAATGTAGCAATTTGCTACAATGGAAACCCAACCGGGTTCCTCGAAAGAAAGCCTCGCAGTTGAAGAAAAATGCCCCGGAAAGGCGGTAGTCCCGGGTTCGAGTCCCGGACCAGAACGAATTTTTCTTCAACTGCGAGGCTTTCTTTCGAGGAACCCGGTTGGGTTTTCATTGTAGCAAATTGCTACATTTGGGTGGATGTCTCAGTTTCCCTTTAATTACTTATCTCCACCTAGCGGATTTCCGCTGAACTATTACGTCATACACTTGCCTTTTCTTCGAGTTGTCGACAAATTCGACTTCGCCCTGCCCTCTGCTAGCCGCCTGGCTAGCTCAGATGGTAGAGCGGCTGCCCCGGAAAGGCGGTGGTCCCGGGTTTGAGTCCCGGACCAGGACGAATTTTTCTTCAACTACGAGGCTTTCTTTCGAGGAACCCGGTTGGGTTTCCATTGTAGCAAATTGCTACATTTGGGTGGATGTCTCAGTTTCCCTTTAATTACTTATCTCCACCTAGCGGATTTCCGCTGAACTATTACGTCAAATCATTGTTTCGCTATGGATCCTCTTATTGTTTCTGCTGCGAAAAAAAAGAACCTAATCCATCACATAAACCTGGTGCAGATAGTATGAATCCAAGGTTTGTCAAAAATACTGAAACCTTCTCATCTATCATGCTTTCTGTGATTTTTTTTTCAGTCCCTAGACCGTGCTGTGCTCCCGCACGATTGGAAGATTGTGAAAGTAGTCTCCTTGCACAAGAGTGGTAGTAAACATAACCTTTATAACTATCGAACAATTTCACTGACCTGTATACCTCGCAAACTCATGGAGCATACTATTTATTGTCACCTCGTAATTTTTTTGCAAACTCTTTCTTCACTACACCACAACATTTGTTTAGAAGAAGTTATTCCTGCGAGACACAGATTCTTTCTTTTAGAAACTATCGTTGCAAACGATAATGTTCTGGACTGTTCCTTCTTCATAGATTGCATTTTCGTAGATTTCGCAAAACCCTTCGATGCGGTATGTCAAAAATTACTGCTTAAAAAAATCGCGGGCCTAATTGAGACCCTACCGCACTAAAACGAATAGATTGATTCTTAAATTGAGACCCTTACCACACTAAAACGAATAGATTGATTCTTGACTGGGGGCACGCAATTCGTAACAGTCAACGATCATAACTCTCCTGCTTGTCATGTAAGATCCGGAGTATCGCAGGGTTCAGTTCTACGACCCTTTCTCTTATTAATGACCTGCCGAACATGATTTGTTCTTCCATTAAGCTGTTGGCAGGTGATTGCGTTATTTAGCGTGAAATGTTAACCGCTGCTGATCATTCAATACTCCAATCGGACATAAGTAATACATATGCATATGTGAGACTTGGTATTGAAACCCCATATTATTAATGTTAAGGCCCTGCGTGTTACTTGCAGTACTTTTCACGGCATATAGTGTACATATTCTCTTAATACTGCTCGCCTAACTCAAGTTTCCACTTAAAATACCTTGTTATTTATATTTCTCAGAGCCTTTCCTGGCAAAGTCATGTTGGCCACACGAACAGTAGTGTTAGTCATACTCTTCTTTATAATAAACGTAATTGTAGTGCATCTCCCCACGAACTTAAAACTTTTGGTTTATAAAACATTAGTTAGGCGAAAGCTTGAGCATGCATCTTCCATTTGCGATCCTCATGTGAGTTAACATAATCTCAGCATAGAACCCATTCAGAGCCGCGCAGCACGTTTTATTTTATCTAACTACTCATGTACAACAACTGCAACTGTCACTTTAATAAAATATAATCCTTATTTGCCGAAGCTGTCACGTCGGCATAAGATTTCGCGTGTCTGTCCATTGCCAATAAATTTGTCATTAGAATGTTATTTTAAGCGATTCTCTTTTGTTGCACCCACTCCTCTTTAATGTAACTGTAGAGAAAATGAACGAAATGAAATATTATAATGTACTATTACTATAGAATATTTACAAAATAAATTTGTAATAATAAGCACCAGACCTTTTTATAATTGCATAATTCAAACCACAAGATTTTGGGCCAGATGCTGTGTCCTGCAAAAGTTTTGTATAACACGGACTCTGAATTTAAGGACTTTGAAATTGGCGTAAATTGCATTGCTGTTTCACTTACCATTATATTGAGCGGCCATTTTTTGATCGCAACATTCGTTGCAGCTAGTTACAGCTGACTGCTTTTAAGAATAAGCGAATGACCGGCAAAAAGCGAGCAGAGAAGCAAGATACATTAGTGCTGCTGTTATAACGTTCAGCTCATTTGTTCTCGCATTGTTCCGTTAATATCACTGTGTTTTCTACAAATAAGAGCTATCCCCGAGGACAATCCTCTATTTGCGATAACTATAGTGACCGCATTTCTTGAAATTGATGAAAGAAACCGTTTAATACAGACGATCATGCTTTAAGTACTCGAAGCAGATTGTAGTACTTTAGGTACTAAAATGTTAATCAGGAAATATTTCTTCATTATATTTGTATAGAGGATAGTCGCGCAAGTTTTTATATCTTCCGCTGCTGTAAAGCATTGACGGCAAAAATTATATTGTCTCAAGAGAACCAATTTCTAATAACGGTAATCTTTCGACTCAATTACACGTGGTATACTTTGGTCTTATAGAGCAGGTAGTATAATACGGTGTCATTCGGGTGGTTTCTATGATTACAAATGTCCATGAAGAAATTTCTATGTCCCGAGATTATCAGGCCCAACGCAAGCACGAGACAAGAGGTAGGTCAGCAAAGTATACTCACCTATTGCACCGAACCCCGCGTCTACAACAATGGGTGCGATGGCGACGAGTGCGACAGCTAATGCGCTCGTGATTGCCCTCATGATTGTTTTGCTCTGCAGAAACCTGGTCGGGGAAAGCAGTCTCGTTTTATGCAGAGGCACTCGCAGCCGGGGGTTGCGAATGCTGCTTGCATCAGCAGTACGCGAGCACGATCTCCACGATATTTTTCACAATTCCCAGTATGACAAGTTTTCATTACTCATCTGTGTCCTACTTTCAGGTGTGAGGGGCTTTTAATGAAACTGTAGTGATATATGCAGCAGTGAATCTGCCCGTAGCTCACGCAAACAAAAGTAATGAGAAATATCTGTGTTCGGAGGTATACTTATGCCAACTTTGATTAAGTGGACCTTCGCTGCGCATGCTCTCGAATTTTGGATTTTAATGCGAAAGCTTCCTTCGGCCATTTTCCCCACATTGCGGTTTGTATGTCTCTGTCTGGCTATTTATGTAACGTTGTGGGGCCCCTTGACACGCGTCTTTATATAAGATGGAAATTTCCGCGAGTTCGTTGTGAAGCTCGTTCTCACAATCAGATGACGGACTGAAGCGTAATAATGAGGAATAAAACACCGTTGCGAATTTCACGTGAACAAAAAAGCGCATCGACACGTTAGGCGCGTGGCATAGTAACAATTTATTTACGCAAAGTAACCGCACGCAGTCTTCCAGCTGACGATGAAGATAGGAAGTTACAGGACGTGTTCATCGCCGCAAATAACTTATCGCATCTCTCATCGCACTGTGGCTATGTGGCGCGTTTTTACGAGTTCAAGCACTGCTGTGTCTTGTGATTCGACGCATTTAAATACGGCATAAAGGTTCCGCTTTTTGTGAAAGGTGAACCATGGTGGCTGAGAGACGCGTTCTTCACTAAAATCTACAGCGCGTCTCTTATCGTACCCTGCCATTTTGCCTTGCTACGTCATGAAAAATTCGCATACACCAGTTATCCTGAGCGTGTGGAATGTGCAGAATTTTTTTTCTGTATGTATGGGCGAAGAACAGCACAATAAGTTTGCCAGACTCAGCCGCTGTCGACGTCTACGTAATGCGAAGCATTTATGATTTGCGGACCGTTGTTGTTTGAATAATGTAAATTTGCTTACGAACGCTTGTGTAATGAATATATGCCGCAGAGTTTATATTTATAATGAGTGAGACAAAATGTTTCTAATTTGAAGATATAAGATTGAGAGGAAATTAAAACTAAGGGCAGATACCCAGTGGCTGCAGTGCCCATAGCCAGTGCCCATACCCAGTGCACATACCCAGCCGCCTCTGTGGCACATAATTTTAGACTGCAAGATGACCGGAATCGGCCCACTTAAACAGGAAGATACACCGCCCTCTTGCCCGCCCACTTGTTTGCAAGAAAGTGGCTGTATTCGGAGAGGAATGCTTCGCATCAAAAATTGTCACTTTCGCCCGATGACGAATCAGTGAAAGCGATAGCCGGGTTTAGCGTAGTGCTCTATCTCCACACATGGTGTTCTAATACGCGGAGGCGACACCAGGCGACGCTGGCTCGCGAGACAACTGTTTATGTGCAGCATAAACGGCACCTATCGGAAACAACGCTGGCGCAACGAGCAACGACGGTAGCGGTGTTATAGGCGTCGCCCTTGTTGGGGCACAAGATGAGATGGACGAAAAACCGACGATGTTTGCCAACGCCCAATAAAAAAAAAACTTTGTGCCTTTCCACTCTGTAAAGAAGGACGACCGGCGACGCTGTTATGTGTTCTTCCAAAATGACGAAATTATATATATGTATGACTATATATCGCATGCAATTATAGCATCACTACAAAGACACCATCATCTATCATTATACTCCTTCATCCACTTTATTTCACCTTAATCAACCTTAATTCTCATTAATCTACACTAATCCTGATTATTCTCCCTTAATCAACCTTAATCGACATTAATAGACCCTAATTTACCTTAATCCATCTTATCCCACCCTAGCCTTTCTTAATCCACCTTAATCCTCCTTCATCCACCTTAATCCACCTTAATGCGCCCTAATCCACCTTAATCAACCGTAATCCTCTTTGATAAAACCTAATCCTCTTTCGCCCACCTTAATCCACCTTATTCCATCCTAGCCCTGCTTAATCCACCTTAATCTTCCTTCATCCAGGTTAATGAACCTTAATTGACCCTAATCCGCCCTAATGACCCTAATCCACCTTAATGAACTCTGATTCTCCTTAATAAACCCTAATCCACCTTAATCGATCTTAATCAGACTTTTTCCACCTGAATACTACTTCATCCACCTTTATTGGTGGATTGGTGGGTGGACTACCTCCACCGCACGTCGGCCCGCTATTACACCATCTTCGTGATCGGCCCACTGTTTTCTCTGTAGACGCGACTTTTTCTGACACCCTATCGGCGCACACATTTTTGTACAGAACCTAGCCATATACAGCTTCGCTGTAAAAGTATTAAATTTCGCTTGACGTTCACTACCCGTTTCACTCAGACCAGTGCATGTACAGTGGTAGGAAGTATGAGCTACAACACGGTGTCCGAGGTTGAAGGTGTCCCAAGACTACACGGCGGCGCCGGCATGCGAAAAGTTGGTTTCACAGATACCGGCAATCGGAATGGCGTTGAGTTGCCCAATATTGCGTATTTCGGCGCCAGCGTGCAGTCATGGCGCCCCTTGAACCACTGGCACCGTGTCGCAGCTCATAGTGCACGGGACTGTGCATGCATACTGTCGTATGCCCATACCTCCTCCGCGCAAACGATGATGGCAACATGATGTGCAAACGTTCATGGCAACAGTGGGAGCCAGAACGCTGCCCTGGCTCCGGCAGAGCCTATTGAGCAGAACGTCAAGCATGGTGCCTAAACTCGGTTTCCAGTTTTGCAGCCAAACATGCAGAGGGTTTCTTGGGATCTCCTCTCATGGCACGTGCCGGCCGCGCCTGTACTGTCGCTACCTGGACAGCACGACGGTCGCCGCACCGACGACGCGTATGCGCCATGAGCGCCCGTGCAATGGCTACCACAACAAAAAAGTGCCTCGGAATCTCGCGAGAAGTTTCACTAAAATTTGTCAAAGTTACAAAGAACATCTACGTCATCAAACTTACCTCTGGGTGCTAAGGGTCCAAATTGTCTCCTTAGAGTAACGTAAGCAAATTACTATCACTTAGTATAGACTTGCCCAGGCTGCAGCGTCAGCAGCAGTGTCCCGACCAGATGTTATCCCTGGACACGGATCAACAGATGCCACCAAACACTGCATGTATTGATGCACAACACGGGTTTCACAGAACACATATAACGCATTATAACACATTCACAGAACACATCATACCTTAGGGAAAGTGTCCATCGCAAATGTGGGATGCAAGTACATGGTGACAACAGAGCAGCATGGAAACGGTGTGACAATGCGTATTATACTTCGAAGCCGGGTAGCCGAAGAACTGAGGACAGCCGAAAAGAAGGCCAGATGTCTCTATTACGACGTCATTTCTAAGAATCGCGGTGCGCAAAAACAAGCCGACGTCATTTTTAAGAATCGCAGTGTGCAAAAACAAGCCGACACAATGGTTTGCTTCGAATGCCCCTGCTGGGGCAGTAAGTGCCGTTCGAAGGCATTGACCATCGTCAGACATTAGTTTTCGCTAGGTGCTTCTAACTTAGGCGTACGCACGAAGGAATGCGGTTATTTGTTTAAGCATCCATAATACAGTCAGAATTTGTTTCCTAAGGCGATGCCACCAGTTCGATTCCGGAAAACTCAAAGCAGTTCCACTGTTTGATGCCCAAAGGAAGAGGAAATGTTGCAGCGGCCGACGTGTTGGTAGCGTAGAGAGGCAATCAAGGCGCTGTTTTTCAAGCGCCTGGCGCAGGAATTTTGATTCCTAATCCACATGGCCCCAATCTACATACTTTTGCTTTTTGCGCCTGACTTTACTATTTTTCTTTTTAGGTGAAATTATCAGTTCATCCACTCCAACAAATCCCTTTATTGCTGATTATATTTTTTTCACGTATTCCTAACCAAGGTGATACAGCAAGACCAGAGCTTTCAGTACAAAAAAACATTTACAGTATTTGTCAGGCTTTGTTACAGTATTTGCTTAGCTTTGTCTATGATTGAAGTGAAATAGTTAGTAGTGGAAATAAGTTGCGTGGGGAAGGGTAAGCACTCGCGGAAACCGTGCTGATAAGGCGTTGCTGCACAACTACTTAACATGTATTTAATTATCATCCATTAGAAACAGTCCCATACTAAACATGACTGTGTTTCATTCTGGGGCTTCCGTTATTAATAAATTTTTTTCTCCGGGCAATTGGGTTATGGAATCGAATACCTGACCAATACCTTTATCTTGCCTATATATTTTGTAGGGGCCGGTATGACCATCATATAGTCACGTTTCTGCAATAACTGTGGCCTGGGAGTCTTACCACAGCAGCATTACCTGAAGTTTGGTGGCTTTGTCGATATGTAGCGAAGGCGTTTGTGTGAAAAGGCAGAAGGCGCTGTGGTAAAATACCAGAGAAATGCCACGCGCTGTACTATGAATTATTTCCAGATTATATTTTCCCGTATTTTATATTCGTCATATGCAAATATTTCGTCATTAACAGGAAGCTTATCGTTGACAAAGTACACATGCTTTCCGTCTGATTTATTGCTTGGCACTCTCCCACGCCTGCCTTCGCCTAGCAAGTGGATGTTAAAAATATTCGTTTTCTGTGAAAATTTGTGTTTGTTTTAGTTTAATCGCATGCTTATTAACGTTTGCTTCTTAATATATTTCTGTAGATATAGTAACACAGGATGGTTTATTCTGTTTCAGGCCAATTTTATGGTTTCTGTCAATCAGTTGGCATTTAAATTTGAGCATGTATTAAACATTTACGCTTTGTCTGTTCTTGCGTAAAGAGAACCTGAAGTGTAAATAAATTGAACCATAGCTCATCAAAAATAGCTCTCTGACTAATAAGCGCAAACTATGATTCTCCGAGTGAAGATACGGTAATTTTATTATATTTTATTGTGAGAATGCGGAATGTGGAAGTAAACAGGGGCAGTTATGCTTATTGGTATACAAAAGTAGCGGCAACAATTGTTGGTAAACCAATACAATTCCGCAGCGCCTCTGGCCCTACAAGAACAAGTGAGTGAAACTTTTGTGCTGGCCGACCAGCAATTGGAAGCACCGAAATCAGTCGCTTTCATGAAAGGCATTGATCCTCATCTTCTCCAAACTTTCTTTTTCACAGTGTTATTTTCTACTTTTAACAGAAGAAACCAGCTGCGAGAGTCATTGCTCAGTGACGGGGTAGTAGCGTTCAAGACGCGCTACGTATTGGAGTTCACTTTACGAGACTGCGGACTTATGTGCAAGAGGCGTGCGACTGCGTAGGATAGGTCACCGAAACGTTCTAATGTGGCGGAGGGGCCACCCCACTAGCTTCCCTAAACTTAAGTCATCACAGAACCTTCCAACCCTCGAGAACCGCATCAAAACAGCAAGGCTATGCCTTTTAGGGCGCAACTGTTAAGGGCCCGTTCCAGCGGCGAGCGTCGTCAGCGGCATAACCGAGCGACCGCGCACAGCGAAAGATGAAAGCGAACGCGGAGTGCAGCGGAGGGATGAAAGACGCGAAGAGGAAAGCGGAAAAGGGTATGGCGAAAGGGTGCGGGGGAAAGCGGAGTGCCGGCGGTGGCCAGGCGTGCGGTCTGCGCGTAAACAAAGCGCGGGCCTGGGCTTCGGACCCACTGCGAATGCGTTACTTCTACTGCGGCACCGCCGCCGCTTGAGAATGCGCTCCGCGCGAGCCACGCGTTCCCGTGTTCATGCTTTCTTTCTGAACGACGCCACTGGTAGAAATGCTTCGTCTGCCGCTGCTGCTAACGAGCTGCCTGAGCAGAGGCTCTGCGCCACCGCCGAGAGCACCCTGTCGTTCAGAATTGAAATCTCTGCCACAATATATCGCGAATTCAAAAGACCTAAACAGCTGCGCTCGAAATTTGCATTAGGGTGTATCGTAACCGTCGGTGAATTTTCCTACAGGTTTTAGCACTCGCGGCTTCACCAAACCGACGTCACGGTTAAGCATCGCACTTCATGCCGTCATAGCCATTCAAGGGCTGTCCAGCTCAAACAGCGAAAGACTGGATTCATCTTCCTGCTGAAGCGATGCACCACTCCCGTCGTTAATCTTTCAGAGCACTCATCAAAAATGTTACCTACTAGATATGCCCATCTCTCATGTAAAACACCAAGTGGGGTATTTGAGGTATCAATTAATAAATAAAAACAAAACCATGCGGCAGAAACCGTGTTCGTGCTGTCGCGTTGAAAGCCACACTAAATCCCCCTAAAAACAAAGACAATAACAAAAACGACCGGTTGTTTCTGTTATTCCGCTGTTTCGAGTGATTTTGCGTTGCCACAGTGCGCAGAATGGCTTTTTCGGCAAAGGAAAAGGTCTCAGGGATTGAACCTTTAGCATTTAGAGAAAGCGGTAGTCAGATGTCAAGGAACCGAAGAAAGAAATGAGGCCTATAAAGGCAGGAAGGATAACCAGAGGTAGTTCCGGTTGTTTATGCTGCATGGGGTCAAGTTGGGGGGGGGGGGGGGCGATAAAGAGAGAAATAAAACATCTGCCTTCTTGTTCTGAATTTCAGTTTAACACCGCAAGTGCTGCCACAAGGCTTCTCACTCGCCCTGCTTTGCGCCTTCGATGAAGATGAAGTGGAAGCTTTCCCGGTGGCCGCTCCTCCTGGTTCCTCGGCTCATCAGCAGTCCGATTATTGCCCCAGCAGCACCTTTAAATTGATGATCGCTTCCGACTTGCCACCTCAGCAGACTAAAGAACTCCACCACGTTCTGCTTTCCTACCTTGACATTTTCGACATTAGCGGCCGTCCCTTGTGCCAAGCCACGGGCGTGACTCATCGCATAAATACCGGCGACGCGCTCCCTATTCATCGGCGGCCATATCGGGTGTCCGCCCTTGATCGTCAAATTATTGAAAGTGAAGTTGACAAGATGCTTGCCAAGAACATCATCGAGCCATTTTGCAGTCCCTGGGCATCGCCTGTCGTGTTATTCAAAAAGAAAGACTGCACATGGCGAATCTGTGTGGATTATTGGCACCTTATCAGAATTGATCAAGAGCTGTCTGCTTGGCGCCCGGTATTTCTCCTCCATCGACTTACGCTCTGGGTACTGGCAGATTGCTGTGGACAATATGGACCGTGAAAGGACGGCATTTGTGACACCTGATGGTCTTTACCAATTCAAGGTCATGCCGTTCGGACTTTGTAACACTCCGGCCACTTTGGAGCGCATGATGGACTCTCTGCTCAGAGGCTTCAAATGGTCCACATGTATTACAGCAGAAGCTGTTTATGGACTCATTCTAACAGCCGTTTCGGTTGGCGATGGTGTCCGCCGCCGCCGGTGGTGTCTGATGTCCGTACCAGCTATCGCCGGGAATGAGAAAAAGACCGAGTTCTCGCCGGGATCGAACCAGGCCAGGCACGCTGCGTGGCAGTCAGCTACTCTACCATTGAGCCACGCCAGCGCTTGCCAGCATGCATTATAACAAAATGTCCTATAGGGCATATAATGTTGGGATTCGGCCGTCGGCACAATGCACCGTTCGAGTTTTGATTGATGGGATCAATCAAAACTCGTGCGCTCACATGCTAAACTAGGGTAGTACTTTCTCTCTTCGGCGTCGGCTTTCATCTTGTGCCGTCAACGCCTCGTTCACTTGACAGAGACCGACAATTCCGACGACGTGTATCGATAGCACCTTCGCTTACGAACTGCTGACGATTGTATGGTGTCACGTGGCCGCGAACAACTTCTTGTAGTTAACTCTGACATCACCGATGGTGACGTTTTAGTTGCACCGTCAGCCCGTTGCCTATCCAAAGCGATTGCTCTGGCACCCAGCCTTCTTCGCTTCACCAATGGCGCGGCCACTTTGGCTGTACTCAACACAACCACTGAGCCAGTATTGCATCCTAAAAGCGCTGTTGTCATTTGCGTCTTGAACACTCAACCTGTCTCTGTGCTTACCTCGTCTACTGCTGTTTCACAACCACCCACGGACTTAAGTGCCGTACCTGCTTCTGTTCTCGCTAGTGCAATCAGCACCGATGTAACGCCACAGAAGACGGAGGAGTTACTGGCGTTGTTATTCAAGCATAAATACTCCTCCGACGTGCACTCTCCTCTTCTGGGACAGGCTTCTGTGACGGCTCATCGCATACACATAGATGGAACTTCTATCGTGCGCCGGCGGCCATATCGCGTTTCTTCCGCCGAATGCCAGATCATCGATACCGACGTTGCCGACATGCTGAAACGAAGCATAATGCGCCCTTTCGTCACCTGTCGTTTTTGTGCATAAGAAAGACGGCTCAGTGCGATTTTGCGCAGACTGCCGTGCCTTGTACAAAATAACCCGAAAATGCCTATATCCACAGCCTCGAATCGATCATGCGTTAGATTCATTACAAGGCCCGGAGTATTTCTCCAGCCTTGATCTTTGCTCCGGATACTGGCAGATCTCTATGCACGAAGCAGACAAGGAAAAAACTGCTTTTGCCACACCCGAGGAATTTTACGAATTTAACGTGATGCCTTTCGGCCTTCGTAATGCTACCGCAACCTTTGAGTGGATGATTGACGCTGTACTACGGGGCGTAAAGTGGAAGACTTGCTTGTGCTACCTTGACAACATCATCATATTTTCGTCGACCTTCTATCAGCACTTGCGGCACCTCGATGAAGTCCTGACATGCTTCTCAGCTGCTGGCCTTCAGCTGAATACAAAAAAGTGCCACTTCGCCAGCAAAATCATTAAAGTACTCGGACACGTTGTCAGCAAGGAGGGCATTCGACCTGATCCCGATAAGATTACTCTATCCTCCGCTTCCCCAAGTCTCAACGCGCCAAAGACTTGCGTAGCTTCCTTGGCCTAGCTTCATATTTCCGGCGCTTCATACGTAACTTTGCCACCATTGCCACGCCGGTCCATCAACTCCTTCCTTGTGGAGCTCCCTACGTATGGTCGGACGAATGCCAATTTGCTTTTGACGCCCTCAAGCGTGCCCTCACATTCGAACCTGTGCTTTGTAATTTCGACAACACCGCACCCACTCTTCTGCATAGTGACGCCAGGGGCCACGGTATCGGCGCTGCTCTTCTGCAACTTCAGCAAAATTCCGAAGAACTTGTGGTCGCATATTCAAGTCGCACGCTAACAGCTGCGGAGCAAAAATTGTACAATTACCGAGCAAGAGTCTCTCGCCGTTGTTTGGTCCGACCAAAAATTTCGGCCTTATCTGCATGGCCGCCACTTTACGGTCGTTATTGATCACCACGCCTTGTGCTGGTTGACGAAGCTAAAAAATTTAACGGGACGTCTCAGCCGTTGATACTTCGTTTACAAGAATACGACTTCGACGTCACCTACAAGTCTGGAAAGAAACACCAGGGTAGCGATGCTTTCTTTCGTTGTCCCCTACCACCATCTTCAAACACTGCCTGCTTACCACCTTCTATGAGCAAACCGCAGGACGCGTCTTCTGCATTTCCTTCGCTCGCAGTGCTCGACCGGCTCCCATCCAGCCACTCTCATACGCTTGCAGCTTGGCCACGTAGTGGATCCTACTGCCACTCCATTATGGAAGGTATTCGCGGAACATCTCGCACACCTAATGCTCGGCTCCGTCGGCAGTTGAAGAACATCGAGGTCGAAATTTTGATGTTATACCGGCACGTGTTTCATCCCGAAGGACACCGCTGGGCTCCTGTCGTTCCCCGATCACTTCGGGCCCAGACACTGGGGACCTTTCATGACGATCCCACTGCCGGTCACTTTGGTTTCCATAAAACCTATGAGCGAAGCCGCCGCCGCTTCTCATGGCCTGGACTTGCAACCAGCGTAGCGAAATACGTGGCTTCCTGTTCGCTCTGCTAAAACCGAAAACAACTGACCTCACCTCCGGTGGGACTGCTCTAACCTGTCCCGTGTCCTGAAGCTCCTTTCGCAGTCAGTTGGTATCGAGCTGTATCTACCGCTACTCTTATCAGCTCGCGGTAAACGACGGATCGTGGCAGCTGTAGACCACTTGACACGGAAAGGCTGAAACAACCGCACTACTTTCAGGGTCCGCAGCCGAGGTTGCAGCCTTTTACTTGGAAGCCATATTTTTAAGGCACGGAGCCCCACGTGTCCTTTTGAGTGACCGCGGCAGGACCTTTCTGTCTAAACTTCTCGACGATTTCTCCGTGCGTCCAATGCCATCCATAAAATAACTTCCCTCAAGCTAACGGCCTCACAGAGCGCTTTCATCGCACGCTGTCCGACATGATATCAATGTACATTAACCCTGACCACACCAATTGGGATGCCATTCTCCCATTCATGCACTTTCGCATACAACACGGCCCTCCAACGCAATGCAGGGTACTCGTCCTTTTTCCTTGTGTATGGTCGTCAACCGATCACAAGCCTTGACGTTTCTTTCTTTGGTGTCCTCGTGCCCTCGTCCACATCAATGTGTGAACAGTTCGTTTCGCGCATTGCCTGGTGCCGCCAACGCGCCCACCTCAACACCGACGCTAGTCAACAAGACCACAATACTCGCTATGATGCATCCCACCGTGTCGTTTCCTTCCACCCTGAAGACGAAGTGTTGCTGCAGACCGCAGTTCGCGCTCCTGGCTCATGCGAGAAATTTCAGTCCCGTTTTATCGGGCCCTACACTGTTCGAGAACAGACTTCGCCAGTTAACTATCGCGTCACTCCCGTTGTTACGCCTTTGGACGGCCGCTGCCGTGCGATAGAGATTGTGCATGTTTCGAGTTTAAAGTCTTTCATACGGCGTTCGCCGCCATAACCAGCGGCAAGGTTTGGCGCTTCCACGTGCGGGCGAAATTGTGTATTATGTTACCCTTCATCTTCATAATCTGTATGCGCGTATATCCATCATGATGGCCAGCGTCATTCTCTTCAGCGCGCGGCCTGCTAAATACACCGTTGAGGTTTAACTGCTGTCTAGTAATATATATATATATATATATATATATATATATATATATATAAGAAAGGTAACCGAGGGGCCCGATTTTTATTAATCATATCATAAGCAGCCAACCAACAAAGACACCTAGGACAACAAGGGTTGTTGTTGGTTGTGGTCCTTGGTGTCTTTGTTGGCTTCTTAGGATATATATATATATATATATATATATATATGTATATATATATATATATATATACCGCCGCAGCGACGGTAATACAACAGCTATTGTGTTTTCCAAAGCTGCGAACACCTCGGCGATATTCAGGTGCAGAACATACATGTTGTGAAATTCATGTTTACATGCAAGCCAGTCAGCGGAATTTTGAAGGTGGTGCCCTGAAAATATGCGCGCATTAAACTCGCCTTGAAAACAGGCTATTGTGTGTATATTATTAGCAAATGCGTTATGTTGTCAAAGTGTAGTGAGAGTGGAGGGGCAAGATCAATACCGGTAAGAATCAATAAAGAATCGGAACATTTACTGGAGAACTTGCGCCCACAAAGCAAGTAATACTGCAGTGGCAACGAGAGTGGCATTAACATTTGGCGATCGTCGAATCAGAATGTGCACCATGCGCAGTGGCACTTCGGTTCTATCTTGTCACCGACAACTTGAATGTCTCCTTCTCCGCAGCTTTGAGAAATCCTGTTCAGTCCGAAGAATTGGCGCAAGAATTCTTCACAACTTTGGACTATACCAAAAAGACCAGTTGATCTATAGCTACTTAAGTAAGCGTTTTCAAAGCGTCCAAACTGATGGAAACCTCTCATCTGCTATGAGCATCAATCAAGGTGTTCCTTTGGGCTTGATCCCCGGCACTTTTCTCTTTCTATTGTTTATTAACGACTTACCTCATGTTCTGACCATTACCGTCTCTGTATCAGACGCTTATGACTTGGATATATTTACTAGCGAAAATAATATCGAGTAGCCACAGTGAAAAGATCTACGTAGCGGAAGCTCTTGTTACCTAAACACGTTGAGCATACATCCGCTAAATAGAGTACTTATGGTTTGTCACCCCTTCGTCATAATAAAAATGTCGATATCTATATCTGTTTGTTTTCACATTAACTTAATAGCAGTTTATTTATTTATTCCTCACAGGCCCCGAAGAGTATAGGGTGAGGGGGGCATATCAATAGAAATACAGTGCAAAATAGTAAACCACAGTAACGGTGCAAGAGACGCGGTACAAGGCAAATACAGAAAATACACACAAAGTTGATTAAAAAAAGGGTGTTTCCGATAACAATATGCTTCTTCGCGTAATTTTACATAGGTACCTGAAATGAAATCTTCGTGCGAAATCACTCGTGCAAAAGATTTATTTCGGAATTTGCGTCATCATCAAAATTAGATAACATTTTCTGCCGCACACTACCCTGTCGCTTTATCACGCACGCGTTCACAGTCATTTCTTTTATTCTGTATCAACGTGGGGCAATACGTACTTAATACAGCTCAGTCAACTTCGACGCCTAAAAAATCAGGCGCTTCGTCACATGACTTTCAGTTCTTTCTTATCCAGTACAACACCACTTGACCGCAGCCTCAACATTCATACTTTTCATCAGCTCTCTCGGCTTAAGTTAGAAGTTGTATTGACCCTTTTCCCGGCGCTTCCGTGGGCGCTGCCATGTTTGATCACGTGGTGACGCGTCCATTGCTTGCCTCAGCTGCCTCGGTTGCCTCCGCGTTTACAATGCAAGCGCGTGACGCCGGCGCCGCGCAACAAAATTCCGTTTCGACGCATATCGTAGACGGTGACTGTGTGGGCGACACGAAGCTTTGGCCACAGCTTTAGAGGACATTTAAGTGCTTTATAGCTCATTACGCCTTGTCCAAACGGCGCGAGCAGCGTATACGGTGCTTGTACTAAAAGCGAGGCTAGAAATGTATTCCAAGCTGTCCAAACTTCCCGCTTATGAATTAAATCAGGATCACTGTTCTCGTTCTTTTTTGGCAAACATTTTGAAGCAGCGGCTTGTCATGTTTCGGACTCAGTAATAGTAAGTTCCTCGGTTCCTCGGTGCGACTACTATCTGATTGTTTATTTTCAGCCTAATCGGGCTCGCGGGTGTGCTCTGATAAGATAGATTTGTTCTCGCGGCGCACAAACTTGGAATGTAAATGTTCTGTACTTTGTGGTAGCTTGTAGCAAAGACGTATTATCTCGCTAGTCAGTCGCTTGCTTTGTGGACCGTCACGAAATGTTCAGCTTTCAACATTCGTGTCTTGGTGTATTCGCCGTCACTCACGCTTCAGCACATTGATTCAAGTGTGCGCACATTCACTTATTGATACGTTGGCGATAGGGTGCGTGTAAGCTTGCGCGCGAGCAGGGGTAGATGTGTGTAAAGAACATGCGAGAAACGTACTATGACAGTAAGTGGCGTTACTTCATTTTGTAACGAGCGGTACTCACTCTTAAGTGCCGACGTTGCGGAGTAAGTCCTTTCTTTGGAGGTTAGCTATACAGCGCTGGCGAATGAATTATCCTTTTTTATCCTCAAGGAAAGCCGTGCATCGCGAAGGGCCGACAACACAGGCAGTCCTTATGTAGGAGCGGCGACACAAGTTGATTCCATTCCCTAATTATGCGAATCACTATTTTTGTAGCTAACTACCGCACACGTCTTCCCTTTATTGTTACATATTTTGCAGCATGAATTGCGCACAGTGCATGAGCGAACACCCACTTGCATTTCCGACAGCTGATCGCATAGTAGCAGGGCAGAAGCAGTAGTGGTTTCGTGTTGGTGCGCATTCGTTGAGGCAACGTATGGCGCACCGCCGAAAGCGCCATCTCGTTCCTCTAGAGCAAAGTGCTCCGCGAAAAGGGTCAATATAAATTATTTCGCAATATTGTAGATATAGACGAAGTTGTCGTTGAATGTTTTGTAAATGCTAACATTACTAGGTTCCCTGAACTTGATAACTGTAATTGCATAGTGTGCACACCAACTATATATGGAAAGCTCACCACCACATTCGGCCGAATCGAACTGTAATTGTATTCCATATTCCAATAAATCATCACCCGTATCATTCATTCAGTAACCACGTTAAAAGTTACTTTATGCAACAACTCTGTCCATCCTAACAGCTCACTTTGTGGTTGTAATAGTGCTATATGTGCTATTGTGTTTCCATTTATTGTACAGCTTGTTTACTAAACAGAAAAGTTACAATGCGATTAGCATTATTTGGTTATTTCAAGCATTTCTTCGTCTGCCGGTAGGTGTTTAACAAATAAAAATTACTGCAGAACCTATCTCACGATAACTTTCGACTTGAATGCGAATAGCAATTAACCAATGTAGCTACCACAGACCACAATCCTGAACTCACGTTAATATACCACGAGTAGTGGTACTTCTGTAATTTTCGTGGTTTCGGCTATATGCCACATACTGCGGTATCATCCCACTTTGCTATGTTACTCGCAGGCCAAGGTCACCAATGAGCATGGATGCATGGCGACGTTACTCAAGTGATGACAATGGTAAAACGACAGCGTTACGACGGCGGCACAACGAACGACTGCGTGACCAGAGTCAGTTGAGAAAGCTACAATGACGACGACGGAGTAACCGCGATGGCGTCACGACGTCGAACACATACCTTGTGGCACAAGCTAGCCATCAGTCAACTTGGACCACTGGGTCGTAGTAGAAGGCATGCCGACTACAGCATGACCAAGAAGCTGGAATGACGCTGGAATGATCAAGAAGCTGGAATGACGGCGATTGAGCGAAGACGACGGCGTCACTATGGTCGTGATGTGCAGTGACCCCGCACGGTTGTACTCAACTTCAGTTTGATCTTGACAGCATTACTTCCTGGTGTTCTCGCTGGTCCATCAAGCTGAATGCTGACAAACGCAAAATAACGAGGATATCCCGGAATAATACTCACGGTACTACGCGTGTTTATTCGATCACAGATTTTCGGTTGTCCTCTGTCAATTTATATAGGTACCTTGGTCTGCACATCGATAACGATTGGCCATGGAATATGCACATTAACTTCCTGATTTGCATTATCAACCGCATTCTCGGTTTCTGGTACCGGATTTTTTTTTTGCAACCGTGTCCCTAAAATTGCTTGTTTATAAAACAATACTGAGATTAAAAACTCGAGTACGCTTCTTCAATCTGGGACCCTCGCTCTTATAACACTTGTATCCGCCCTCAAAGCCATTCAGAACAGTTCCACGAGTTAAATGTTACCACCTATTCCCGTACCACCCCTATTAATGCAATAAAATATTCTGTGGACATCACTATCCTTTGTGGTAAACAAAAACTAGCCCGCTTATGTTTTTTTCATACGATATTCTTTACCAACCCTGAGCTGAAGCGCAGATCGTTTTCTCCCCTTTGCTTCATTTCATCTCGTGTCGACCATCGCTGAAAGGTTCAAGTGCCATTTTGGCAGACCAACATGTACTTCCCTTCAATCGTTTGTTCCGAAGACGCCATCTAAATGGGATCACCTCCCATCGCCAGCAACCCGGATTATACTTCATTCAAGATTACCATATTGAACATGCTTTATCTCCACTCCTCTCCGCAACGCCGTATTGGCATCTACAGTACGTCATATAAATAAATAAATAAATAAATAAATAAATAAATAAATAAATAAATAAATAAATAAATAAATAAATAAATAATTGATTCACAAACTACATAATTAATTCTAGAAATCAAACAATGTGCGATTCACTTGAATAAGTGCTAAGAAAATGTATTTGTTTCAGCTTCAATAATTGTGGTCGTAATAATAATACTAATACAAACTTTATTGCAATGGAAAACATTTTAAGGAGGGGTGATCGGAGCCTCTAAGTCTAGGGCCCCACTGGCCTCTGCCACCTGCCTGAGCTGGCTAATTAAGGACTTTTGTCTTGCTGGGTCGGAGCGGGTGAGCTGTGCCTCCCACTGCTCCATTGTGTTGCTGCTATTTGGCCTATAAGGGTGCTTTTAGTGCACTCCCAGGTTATATGTATTAGGGTAGGTATGCCACCGCACGAAGGACAGTTGGCCCTATAACGTGTCGGATACATGGTGTTTAGCAATTTTAGATGCGGGAATACCCCGGTCTGTTTTTTGCGCCAATCGGCCAATCGACGGCCTCTTCCCCGCTAAGTTGTGGTTGAGGCGGCGAGTATTTCTGCGGACTCCGCGCTGATGAGCAAGGATGTCTTGGGCATTTAAATTGTGGGATTTTGTGAGGGATAGTGCGAGTAGTTGTGCTTAGAAGAGGACGCCGTCGCTCGGTTAGTAAACCCTCGAGCTAACGCATTAGCCTTTTCGTTCCCCTGTACCCCCGCGTGGCCCGGACACCAGAGTAGGCGATGACGGTGGTTGAAGGATTTGGGGATTATCGCGAGGCTAGCCGCTGTCAGTGCCTCTTGAGAAACATGCGACATGTCTCCTGGGAGTCCGTGACCACGACCGAGTCCCTTTGCGAATGCTCCGCGGGAGCGAGTGCGATGGCTACTGCTAATATTTCGGCCGAGGTGGGGGATCCTGCCGTGGCCGATGCGGTTATTTGCTGCTGGCAGATCACGTTCACGACTGCGAGATACCTTTGGTAGCACTGCCCGGTCGCCTCTGCCTACACAGCTGCGTCCATGTAATACGTGTCGTACCTATCGTTGTTAGAGTACATTGATTCAATGTGTTGTGCGCGTGCTTTGTGCCTTTTTTGTTGTTCTCGGGATGCATGTTCTTGGGAATTGGAGCTACTGTAATTTTGGATCTCACCGAAGGAGGGAGAGGTACGGCCTGTTCGGTGAGATAAATGGGGAATGCTGGGATATTGAGTCTAGCTAATATTGCCCTACCAGTTTTTGTGAAGCTGAGGTGTTCCATCTATGGCATCAGAGTGGCCTGCCTCAGTTCGTCGAAAGTATTGTGCACTCCCAACGTTAACATGCGCTCCATGGTGGTACATTTAGGCAGGCCCAGAGCAGCCTTGAAAGCGGTTCGGATTATCGTGTTGGCCTGCCTTTCCTCCTTCCTGTTCAGGATTTGGTACGGTAAGCCATACATGAGTCGACTAACCACTAAGGCCTGCACGAGCCTTAGGGTATCGTCTTCTCGCATTCCCACCTTTCGATACCTCCCGCGACCTGTCATTTGGGCGATGTGAGGGTTTTGGGTGTCTGTATTGCTCCCCCATCACTATGAAGCCACAAACCCTGGACTCGCATCGCGGGTACCTCTCGGACGGATTGGCCCTCAACCCCGATGTTAATCGACCCTCTGGATTTGTAGCCTTTCGCGTGTATCCGGATGACATCCGATTTTTCGGGAGACACTTCAGCCCGCTCCATCTGGAAAATTTCTCCACCACTAATAATGCGTTTGGAGCGTATATTCCTTATCCCCTAGCGAACCTCTGCTCGTCCACATAGTCATGTCGTCCGCGTAGAGCGTGTAACCTAGGTCGGGTATCCGATCCAGATCGCGCGCGAGGCGACACATCGCCATGTTGAAGAGCAGAGGAGATATTATCGCTCCTTTCAGTGTTCCTTTGCTAGGCATTTTAAATATTTCCGATGTGATTTGGCCAATACTGATGCTCGCCTCGCGATTAGAAAGAAACGCTCTTAAGTAATTGTATGTGCGCTCACCACTACCCGCGAGTTCGAGTTCCTCCAATATTGCGGCGTGAGAAACGTTGTCGAAGGCTCCTTTGGGGTCTAGTGCTAGGACTTTTCTCTCGTCGCCGTACGGTATAATAGTTAGAATTTCGTCTCTAAGTAGGGGGAACGCGTCCTGACAAGATAATCCAGTATGAAATCATATCATGAAGTCCGGGAATGAGCTCCGCTCTTCCAGGTATCGCTGCAATCTGCTATGGGTCACCCTTTCATAGAGCTTACCCAGGCAGGACGTGAGCGATACCGGCCAGAGTGTATAGATCGAGGGATTCTTTTTTGGTTTGGAGATCAAGATTATTTTAGTCAATTTCTACTCTTGGGGCAACTATGCCTTGGCCCAGCACTCGCTATTGAAAATCTTTGTTATTTTCGCTAGGGCTATCGAATCCATGTTTCGAATCATTGAATTTGCGATAGAGTCTGGGCCCGGTGCCGAGCTTTTAACTGCGGATTGTGCCCTCATACACTTTCGCGTACGGTATTTCTTCGTCTAACTTAAGGTTGGCCTCCCCCGCGTATTGTGTCGTGAAGGGTGATCCCGTCGCAAGTGAAGGTCCTATGTACTTGTTCTGAAGAGCATCGACTAGATCTTGGTCTGCACCCTCGAAGTTGTCTGCTATAATTTGGAGCTTCTTCTTATTATCAGTACGTGTGCTCATCGGGTCTAGCATGCTCCGTAGTATTCGCCACGTACTGGTTGTTCCCAGATTTCCTGATAGCATTCCACAGAACGTCGCCCAATCGTTTTTAGCTAGCTTGTTGGCGTGGCCTTGGGCTTGCTCTGCCAAGAATCAAATCGGCATACCTACGTGCACGGGTAAAAGTGTCAGAAGAGACACGGCGCCCGACCGTGTATTTACAATTAATGTCAGAGAAGCACAATGTGTTTCCTTCGACAAAAACCTCGGAAGCGATCACGACATAATCTGATTAGCGCTCTCACCTGGTCCGCCAATAGGAAGAGAGGCGGAAACTGGCCAAGAGGTGGAAAAGGTGTTTTTATACGTTGTCTTTTTCACCTCTTGGCCAGTTTCCGCCTCTCTTCCCATTGGCTGTCTATCACGGGCGCCTCCGCTGTGCGCTCAATGGCTTTAGTGGTGTCCCCGTGTACTCGCGGAAGGAATTGAGCCCATTCCCGCATGTTGGTGAGGGCGTTATCCGACTCGTCCAGCGCCCTCTGGAGTTCTCTATAACGAGGCCAGTCGGTTTACTTAGTGATTCCTATTGTTCTCCGTATGTTGGGCGTGGAGAGCGCTAATCAGATTATGTCGTGATCGCTTCTGAGGTTTTTGTCGAAGGAAACACATTGTGCGTCTCTGACATCAATTGTAAATGCACGGTCGGGCGCCGTGTCTCTTCTGACACTGTTACCCGTGCACGTCGGTTTGCCGACTTCATTGATTGCCCGTAACCGCGAGGCCATTGCGGTGCGCTCGAGTAGGAAACCTTTGGGCGAGGTTTTCTCGTATCTCCAAGTCACCCGCTATCACCGCCTTATTCCTGGTGCCTGTTAAATGTTTTGTTGCTGAGAGAATGTGGGGTAGGTCGTCCCCTTTGCTTTAGGGGGGACTGTACATATTTGTGAATATTGTGTGCGACTTACTTCGTTTCTTTGGCATCACACTGATAACTATGGAATTAGAGTCTCCCTAAATTTGCGGAAGTGTTAATAATTGAGCATTTATCGACTTGCTCACTAGCGTGGCAACCTTCGAATTTTGAGGATCGCTCTAAGTTTAGTATCCCTGCAGTTTGGCCGGCTTGGCCCCGACCTCCTAGACATATCACGTGCGGAGCGATTTTGGAATTTTTGATACACTGATGTAGCACTGCCGCTTTCCTGGAGAAGAAGCGGCAGTTCCATTGCCATATCTCCAATTGTTGTGAATTTTGTATTTGTTGTGATTTCTTAGCGTCATTGGCCATGTTGCCCACACTTATTTTAAGCCCGTTACGTTTCCGTGTCCGAGCCATTGGATTCTGTTACGCAGTGGATTATTTTAGGTTTTGACGAACCCGCTCCTATCGCAATTGCGCGTTTTTTTTTTTTTTTGATGGGAACAGCCTTCGAGACTACCTTAAGCTGTTCCGCCACGAATACCTTGTGATTCTCGAAGTCGTTCGTGCATAGTTGCCGAAATTTTGTTAGCTTTTGAATAACTAAGTTCATCATTTCATGCATGAATATTTTCAGGTTTTCCGTGATCATTGTTTGGATTTGAGCTGCCGTTGTCATTGCGTTAGTTGAGAGTTGGGTAGTAGGAGACTGCGCGGAGACCATGGTTATATCTGCAGCCGCCTTCGTTTTCGCTGTTTCTTTAGACTGACGTGGCATTTCCAGCTTTTGTATTGTGCTATTGAGGCGCGCCTCTAACTATGACATTTGTGTCTCATGTGATTTTCGTTTGCGTTCTTCTCCTGAGAGCTGTTCTCTTAGTCGCGCGTTTTCTTTTTCCAATTTCTGAATACGTTTATCATTTGCGCCAGTATTCTGTTTTGGAGCAGTGGGAGAAACAACCCTCGCCCAGCTCACCTGCTGTTTTTGAGGCAGTGGCGAATTCGACCACAGCGAAGCCCTAGAGCTGGAAGGGGCCCTCGAGGGAGTATTGCTTTCGCTCTGCTTCCGTGTGGCGATATGGATCTCGATCGGCGTCGGTAGAGGTCCTCCTCCTCCGTCGAGTCGAACCAGCTTCCCGGAGCCTTTTTGGTGTTCTGTCGCGACCACTCCCGCGATCGAGACTGGCGAGTCCGTCTTCCCGCGCTTGGCGGCAATCAGTTTGTTCGGGCACCTACTTGTCTCGTGCCCCGCCGCCCTGCACACGGCGCACTTCACTGCACATTCGTGTCCTTCTAGGGGTGGATTTTCGAGTCCGCAGCCCCGGCATATGTTCTTGGGGTTCGGACACACGTCCGACCGGTGTCCGTCTTCCATGCTCTCCAGGCACATTTGGATTGTCGGCCTGTATTCCGTACACCGCATCTCTACTCACATGTAGTACACGCATTTGGGGTGCGTGCCTCCCGAGAAGGTTAGGAGAGCGTTGTCTGAGCTTCCTAGCATTCGGGCCCTTTCGATGGTGACTCCTTGGGTCCTGACTCACAGGTGATGCTGGAGATTTTGCTGATTCGGTGTGTGCTGGGAATCCGTGCACTACCCTTTTGTAGCTGTCTTCTGGATCCGCTAGGTACACGTTGAAGGGATGTTGTTTGCCTCGTAGCTCCATGCATGTGATGCGACAAATTACGTCCACAACCTCCAGTGAAGGTTTGGAGACGATGATGATATTTGTTGCCTCTCGGATTTGCAGTATGAAATATTCTCCGGTGATTTTTTGTTGGTTTGGTCCGTTTTCTGGGATTATCGTCCAGGTAGGCCGAATAATAAGTATTTCTATGCTCAGATAATCCTTGAGCATTAGTCCCTTGTGGGGCTTCAGTATTATCTTGATGTCATTCTTCGGTAATGCTGGTAGAGGCTTCCCGTTCGTCGGGCGCATGTTGCGACGAGCGGTGACTGTCTCGCCGTTTTGCCCGTCACCTTTCGCGCCGCCAACTGATGGCTGTCCGTTAATCTTATTCCTTTTGTTGGAAGCCTTTTCCCTGTCGTTGTGCTTGGCAGCCTCTCGCTGTCGCCGCGATAGAACTAACTGCCAGCCGTCCGTCACCTGGTTCTGGGCGGCGATCTCTTGACTTTTGCCAGTCCCCGCTTTGGAAATTGGTCTTGTGTCCCCGTTTTCGGCCGCATTGTTATTCGGATGCGGGGGGGGGGGGGGGTATTTGGACATCCATATCTGTTGATATTGCCATCTCCTACGCTCGGTAGGAGCGATCTGGGTATTAATCAAGTGGTGAGGCAGTCGCTCATATGATAAGCTTGTCGAGGCCTAACGGGGCCTTTTCTCCGCTTAGAATTTTCGAAAGTCGCGTGGGATGACGAAAATTCACTCACTGACTTGAACTCGGTCTTGAAACGCAGCTTTTCTCGAGTGGAACCCGTTCGGATACTCGAGGCAGGTGCACTTGAGGAGTTTTAGGCTAAAACGTTGATAATCCGCGGAGCCCATGTGAAAGAGCGTGTTCTGCCGGAACTTCTCCTCCTTCCCCATTAGAGTCGTAACTCTTCATCTACTCAGGCACTGCCGTCCTTTAATCTGCAACTACTCTAGGTGCGTTATCTCATGTAAAGTTTCTGCTTGTCATCATTAACGGCGTCTCTTGTTTATGCGACTGCCGTCATATTAGACAGGATAAAAAAACTTGTACTCGTAGTTACTATGCTTCGAGCCAGTACTTTCTTTTGCTCCTACTAACACTTTCAAATAGAGCTTTACTTCCACGTAAAATACAACACTGCAATTTCTCATGCTGTACTTACCATTCTTGGCCATTATGTAAGTTTCTAGATCCCATAGGAGAGTCTTCTCGAGTGTGTAGACTGCTTTACGGTAATTTATTTTTTATTCTATTTGCTTGTTTTCACTTTCCCATGTCAACTGCTTTGTGTTGTTGGCTGGTGTTGGCCTTGTATGGTAATTGCCTGTTTTGTCATCTCATGAGAGCAATGCTCGATTATGTCAATTGCGTTACGTGCCTTTTTTATTTCTTGTTCTTTTTGCTTGTGTTCCCTTGCATATGTTACATGCATTGTAATGCATGTAACATAACTCCTGTATGCGAATTTGCTCTTCCGACTCCTGTTATAGCTCTATAATAGGGCTGCAATATATGTAAATACATAAGTGAATACATAAATGAATAAATAAATCAAAGATACCTAGCAAAATAAATAAATAAAAATAAATAGGCTGCCAGTGTTCATCACGCTAGCGTTCTGACAGATAGTGTACGCGGTCACGGAGTGAGATGTATTCATGTTTTCCTGTGTGCGCGTGACACCGTGCTTGTTAATTTAAGTAGTAAGCAAATGTTAACAGCAGTTTATGCAGCTGCAAAACTACTAAGCTCACTGCGTAGAGCTATCTAATGATTTCCCTATGCAATCAATGCTTCGCCTTTTGGGCGAAACTGCTCGTTTTGTTGAAGATCATATGGAAATCAAGTGGAGGTAATTTTTGCTTTGAGCAGCATCGGGAAGAACTACTGTTACTCCCTTAGGGAGCATTGGAAATGAGCAACTGTTAGTCCTTAAAGGAGTAGCCAAATTTTAAAAAAATGTCGCAGTTTTTTCCGAAAGACGAAGCATCAATTGTAATGAGTAGGGATTGTAGTTTTATCGCTGCATAACCTTGGACACATTCGCTTATTAACTGAATTAACAAGCGTGGTGTCTGCGCGCACAAGCAAACATGAATAGATCACACTCGATGACCGCAGACAACCACTGTCAAAACGATGGCGTGAGCAAGCACGGCGCCGCAGCGAGCGAAGGCTCGTGCGGTCTATCGCCTCAAAGGAAACTGAGCGGCGAAAGCACAGCGCATACAAAGGTCACAGCGTCTGGAGATCGCTTCCAGGATACGGTGCGGGCTCTCGCCCGCACCGGCGCAAATGTACGCAGTTGTTAGAGTAGAAGCGGCCCCGCATCTCTCCCGCACTGTCTTCTCGCTTTCCTTCCTTTCGCGTGGGAGATTCAGTCACCAGTTCCCCTTGTGCCCGGTCACAAGATACGCATTTGGTGCCGCAGCACAGCGTCGCCCCCCTCCCTCTCTCCTATCCCCCCACGGTCTTTCGCGCGACAGAAGAAGTCGCGTTTGCTATTCGACGTGCGGTCGCTTTCCGTAAAAGCGCGCGTCTCTCGCGCGCTTTCACTCGCACATACAGCAAACGGCGCGCGGTGATGATTTTATCGCCCTTGGAGTTTATGCGGAACCTCACGGTGACGGCGAAGACGACGGCGACACCGATGGCAAGAGAGAGACAGAAGAAAGGGGAAAGGCAGGGAGGTTAACCAGATGGGAAGATTCGGTTTGCTACCCTACGCTGGGGAGAGAGGGGAGGGGGAGGTAAAGTGATAGGAAAGTAGATATAGAGAAAGAAAGGAGCACATATACACAATAACAATCGGTTACAGGTGGCACAGCACAGTAGCACTTGCAGCACTGTAAACATCTGTCCGGGCTACAGCCACTTGTCCAAGTCTGTGGCCCTTAAAAACTGCAGCAGTGCCCTCGTTGTCGTCCGCTGCGATGACTTGTGATCTCGGCATTCTAAGATAAGTTCCTCTGTAAGAGGTCTTTGGTCAAAACGCGCTATCGCAAGTACGAGCGATCATCTCCGTGAATTGTAGCGAGGACAGTCACCGAGAAGGTGCTGAAGAGTCTCCTCGCTACCACAGTCATCACACGAGGCGTCGTAGGCCCATCCGCTTCAGAATGCAAAAGACTTTGTAGAGGCCACTAATAGCCATATTCTAAAAATAGGGTAGCGTCTCGACGGCAGAGTCCAGCTGGGATGCAAAGGCGTAGAGAGGAGTCTAAGTTGTGCAGCCGGTTGCTTTGAAGACTTCCTGCAGTTCCACAGGGAGAATGTGATATCGCGGGTGAGTATTCGAAGTTTTCGAGCGGCATCTGTCCTTGATAACGGTATTGGTTCCTCTTTGTTGCCTTGAAGAGCCGACCGAGCAGCGTTATCGGCGCGTTCGTTTCCTAAGATGCCGCAGTGACTTGGAAGCCACTGAAATGTCACGTGGTGTCCTTTCTCAGTCAAGGTATGGATTAGTTCTCTAATCTCGAATACCAGTTGTTCGTGTGGTCCACGTCGCAGGGCTGATAGCAAAGACGGCAGTGCTGCCTTCGAGTCACTAAATATTGACCATCTTCAAAGTTGTTCTTGGCTGATGAGAAGAAGTGCTGCGCGAAGAGCTGCAAGTTCCGCAGCCATCGATGTCGTTGGGTGAGACGTCTTGAAACTGATGGTGGTGGCTTTCGCTGGGAATACCATGGCTCCAGAGGAACACTGGAGAGTTGCCGATCCGTCAGTATAAATATGTACGTGGTCGGCGTACCTTTCGTGCAAAAGGAGCAGAGTGAGTTGTTTAAGAGCAGGTGATGACAGCTCAGATTTCTTTCTGATTCCTGGTGCGGTGAGGTGCACGGCAGGTCGATCCAAACACCATGGAGGAATCGATGGCTTAGTTGCGGGGGAGAAGCCTGATGGAAGGCGAGTGTAATACTCCGAAATCAGAGTGCAAAATGACGCCTGCCGCCTTTCTGACGGTAGTGTTGCCAGATGACGGGAACGGGCCCGGACAAAGTGCCTAATGTGCACTCTCAACACTTCCACCGCAATGTGCGTTTGTGTGAGTTAGTCCCGTGCGATTGCAATAGTCGCCACTGTTGATGTGCATTTCGGCAAACCAAGACGAAGCCTTAGAGCCCGAGCTTGAATAGGCTGTAGAGCACGAAGGTTTGTCTGGCAATTGTTCGTCAGTACGGGCAAACTGTATCTCAAGAAGCCCAGAAAAAGAGCCCTGTACAATTGCAACATTGCATGTACTGACATTCCCCAAGTCTTTCCGCCCAGAAACTTGAAAAGCTGGGAGATTGCTGTCAAACGCTGTTTCAAGTAGGTCACGTGCGGGCTCCATGAAAGATCTCTATCAATGATTATGCCAAGAAATCTGTGAGTCTTCTCATAAGGAATTATCAGGCCATTTATAGAGATGGCATAGGGTGGCATTGGTTTGCGAGTGAATGCCACCAGTGCACATTTGTCTGACGAGATTTCAAGACCTTGGTTGCGGAGGTATTTAGCTGTCAGTGTAGCAGCTTTTTGAAGTTTTGCACATATCTGAGGGCGTGTCACACCTGAAGTCCATATACATATGTCGTCTGCGTACATAGATATCTTGATCGCTGCTGGCAGATGTTCAACGAGACCAATGAGCGTGAGGTTGAATAGGGTGGGGCTTAATACTCCGCCTTAAGGGATGCCTCGGTAGGTGTAGTGTCGTACGGTTTGACCACCGCCGGTACACACAAACAACGATCTCATAAAAAGGTTATGAGAGATCCATTGAAAAACTCTACCACCTAAGCCAACTATCTCAAGAGCATCGAGGATAGCCTCGTGAGATGCGTATGTATGCCCCCTTGACATCCAAGAACAAAGCTGCAGATAATCTTTTGCATGACTTGGTGTTGGACATACGCAGCAAGATCAACAACACTATCTATCGATGAGCGATCTCGACGAAAACCAGCCATACAATTTGGGAAGATGTTGTAGTGTTCCAGGTCCCACTTCAAGCGGGCAAGGATAATCTTTTTCGTTATCTTTCCCACACAGCTGGCCAGCGCTATTGGGCGGTATGAGGTGAGTTCAAGTGGGGACTTGCCTTGCTTCAGGAGAGGAACCAAGCGGCTTGTCTTCCATTCTTCGGGAACCATGCCATCTTGCGAGGATACGTTGTTGAGATCTACCAGTTCTGTACGTGCGCATTCACTCAGGTTTTTCAAGTAGCGGTAGGATATTCCATCTGGTCTCGGGGATGAAGAACGCCTGCATAGAGCAAGAGCCGCTTCAAGTTCCTCCATTGTGAAAGGAAGATCCATGCGGCAGTCACGCGAAACGGGGATGTCACTGGGGGCTGGAGAGCCTGGACCGGTTGCTTGGCCAACGATCCTTGCACAAAAATCTTCTGCAACATCAACATCCAGCCGCCTTTGGAAGAGCGCCAGTGCTTTGAACGGGAAGCGTTGTTCAGGGAGGGAACGCAGACCACGTACGGTTCTCCAGATGTGGAAAAGTGGCTTCCGGGGGGTCTAGTGACTGGCAAAACATTGTCCAACCTCGCGATGCCAATCTATCCATGCGACGTTGAATTTTCTTTTGGAGTCGTCTGGCTGTCCTAAGGTAATCAATGAATTTTGTACGCCGGTATCGCCGCTCCGAACGACGACGGAGAGCACGAAGCCGCTCCAACTCTATATCCAAGTCCGTGTGCTTCGACGAAACCGTGACCGTGCGTGTGGCGTCTCGCATTGCACACTTCATTGTTTCCTCTAATCCAGAGGACAAGCCATCTCGACAAGCATGTTCCATGGCAGAGGTAAATTTAGTCCAGTCAATTAATCAAATGGTGTTCCCTGGGAAGGACCTGGACATCCCTTTGATGACAAGGTACGTGGGAATGTGATCACTGCCATATGTCTCGATATCCCAAAAAACATTTAACACATCTTGTGAAAGGGGTGGAGACGAAAGTTATGTCAAGACAGCTGCCATAATTCACGCCTCATCTACGGGCTGCCATCATTCAGGAGTGAAAGGCCGTGGTAGCAGGCGAAGTTTGCTAGTCTTTGTCCTTTTGCATTTGTCCTTGTGCTTCCCCATGCCATATGGTGCGCATTAAAATCTCCGATGATGATATATGGAGCAGGACACACCGACAAGATGTTCGTTAATCTTTTCGAATCAAAATTACTTGGATGCGATATATACACGCCTACAAGTGTAAACATGACTTTGCCATTTTGATTGTTAGGCAAACATATTGATTGCCATCGTGAAGCGGAATCGGCTGGCGAACATAGGTAAGTTCTCGACGAATAGAAACGATGACTTTGCTGCATGCACCAGTTGTTGTGGACATAACAGCTTCGTATCCCGATAATCTGACTGGTTTTGACACGTTAGGCTCACATATGACAATGATTGGGAACAAATTAATATATACATATTGACGAAAGTCTGAAAGGCGTGACTTTAGTCCTCTTGAGTTCCACTGGATGATTGATGCTTCCTTGACTTCTTCTCGAAAGGATGGGTGATGGTTGGCCATGTCTCTATTCGAGAGATTCAAGCACTCGGCTTAAGGCGTCCAGTACTTTCAGTGCACTTCGAGCAGACGTTGTTCCAATGTTTGACAAGATCACTCGAATGGCATCTATGAGGGGACGCAGCATTGAGATAACTTGACGATATGCTTTGGGCATGTCATCAGCGGCAGGAGTAGGCTCCCGAGTGGGCTTGACAGTCTGCGGTTCTTTGGGAAGTTGCTGGCTCGGAAGCGCAGGCCATTATTCTTGAGAAAGGTTCCTTTCAGCTGAATTTCTTGTGCTGTTCAGCCCCCTTGTGTCCTGACTGGAGACTGTGTGTGCTACAAAGGAATGGCCACTCTCCTTTCGTTTCTCTGCCTTTTTTGAGGAGGATCGGTGACGCCGATGCCGGATCGTTTCAGCAGCCTCACTGTGGGACGAATTGTCCCGAACCATTTGCTTGAGAACTGCAACATTTTTCTTGATGCGAGGGCAGTCCTTAGACGAGGCAGCATGACAACAATTACAGTTGCTGCACTTCAGGACAGTAGCCCGGCAAGTGTCCTCCGCTTGAGGCTCAGCACAACAGGGACACAGCAACGAGTTTGGACAGACCCCCTTGACATGTCCAAGCCTAAAGCACTGATGGCATTGAAGAGGCTTTTGTACGAATGGCCGAACAGGGTGTCGGAAGTGTCCGACTTTGACGTGCGATGGTATGCAATTTCCTTTGAAAATCAGCTTGAGGCAGCGCGAAGTTCCAAGGCGGCTCACATGCGCGATGACAACACCCTCACTTGCTGGTCTGACGAGGACAGGAAAGTCCGCGTTGGGAAAGGCGACATCGATGTCATAGATTACACCTGCTGTAGATGCATCGTCCATCGGGATATACACACGCAATTTGATGCGTCCTAGGTGCGAGATTTGCTGCAGTTTTCCGAGCGCACTCCCGTTGTAAAGATCGATTGCGAGGACATTTTTGCGCGTATTTATCCGAATGTCCTTAAATTCATTCGGCACAACCCCGTCCAAGAAAACAGATAGTTCTTGCCTGTTCAGCAATCGGGGGTTGCTTGAGGGTTCCTCGTGTACAAACACGATGGAGGGGGGCCAGCGTTCAGGACTTGACTTCAGAGTCGCCGTGCTCGCTTGCGTTGATGCATTCTCGTTGACATTCCTCCTTTTGGCCCTCTTTCTGCGAACAGAGATGAAGCTATCATCCGATTAGTCATCACCCGACACGGAGTATAGCTCAGTGTCCTCGGTGTCGCTGAGCATTCTTCCACGGCCGTGATGACCTCTGGCCAGGAGCGCCTCTGGAAGGTTCCGCGTCATGTGGAACCTTCCATTCAATGGAACCTTCCATTCAATTCGCCGAGGCACCAGGAAATTCCAGAGACGGCAAAAATCTGCTTGAAGTGTCCACATAATTGCTATCGCAATAAAGCCTTGCACACGGCCGCGCAACGCTTGAAACAGCGAATCTGGGCGATTGTAGCCCAGCATTTTCCGGAAGTGCGCGCGAACTTTTCATCTTATTACTCATGGTGATGATAATTTCTTTTCGCGCGTCTCGAACTTACGGCCGTCACTGCGCGTTGCATAGCGCAGCTTGCAACGCGCAGTGACGGCAGTCATAGCGCAGCTTGCAACACCGACACCACATTCCCATGCCGACACCGCGTAACAGGAGACCCGCTCCGTGACTGCGTCTCTCTCTCTCTCTCTCTCTCACTCTCATAGGGCTCAAAACCTCTTCCACTCGCAGAGCACGAGCGTACGAACGCGCCAGCTGTGGACGAAGACGACGACGCTCGCACGCAATCATAAAGTTCGCATAAATGCATGTTCTGCGAGCGTGGCTGTATAGCCTAGTGGTTACGACGCTCGCTTTGGGACCGGGGGTACGCGGGTTCATCGGCAAGAAAGTTTATTTTCTTTCTTAATAGTTTCTCGATACTAACTACAAATTAAGGCTGGCTTATTAGCCTCGCTGTCACAGTTTCACCCGAAAGGCGCGCTTGCACTCGCACATACAGCATACGGCGCGCGGCGACGATTTCATCGCCATTAGACTCTCTGCGGAACCTCACGGCGACGGCGATGGCGACGGCAACACCGAGGGCAGAAATTCGCTTAGAATGTCCATATAATTGCAATAAAAAAGTTGTAGCAGTTAATCGCCCGACAGTTGCTCCCGAAGAGACGAACAGTTGTAGCAAGTCAGCTACTCTGCAAAAAGACTAACCTCCATTCCCTACTTACTCCTTTCTTTTTTTCTTAGAGTGTGCAACCAAGATATGACTGAATAGATTTTTTTGCCATTGAAGCCAACAATACAGCGGTGAATAACCTAAGCTTTATTTAGTGATCACTCAGTAACACGTTTCTGCTACAAACATCCTTTACATTGGAGAAACCAACTTAGCCATGCAGAACTGCGTCTCCTTTTTGTCGCACCTATAACTGTTGCACGTACAAGTAAATTCGAACTGTTTTTTGCAGCTGCCACCCTTTCCATAATTTGTTAATTCCCAAGCGATCTTGCAGCTGCATTGATTGCATTTTGCGTACTTGGTACCACCTGATACCAAGTCTGGGCGTGTAACAGTGGTGTCAATACCTGAAAAAAAGAGAAAAAACGTCGAACGCATAAGTTAGGTAGGCATAAAAAGCTCCGAAGGTTAAAATTGTATATCTGCATTTGGTGAGTACGCAATCAGAAATCTCTTACTAAAACAGACGAACGCCATTGTAAATGAATTTCTATGTAAACCATACATCATCTGTAGACCGGTTCGCAGTTCTGCCCCACGAAGGACAAGAATAGTTGTTTTAAAGAACTACTGGAATGACATGCTTCGCTGACGCGACTATATTATAATTTAGTTACGAGATCTCATGATTCGATAATTGTGCTTTAGAATCGACATTCCAATTCCTATTCATTGTATTCTGTGCGTTATTAAAACATCAAGAACGTCAAGAAAAACATCAAGCATTTTGTTGCTGAGCTCGAGGTCGTCAGTGCAACACCGACCACGGCGACTGCATTAGGAAGGAGCAGAAACACAAGAACGCCCATGTACATAGATTTAGTTTCACGTTAAAAACTATCCAAGACTGCCTCACTATAGAGCGCCTCATAATCAGATTGTGGTTTTTCGGCATTTATACCTCGCGCTTTAGTCACTAATTGGCATCAAGTTGTACTTACTGCTTTGTTTGTGGATTTGCACCACAATTTTTGAATCGCAGCGTCTTCTCAATATAAATAATAAATAAAGCACTGTTAATGTCAAAGACTGATTACTTATGTGTGGTGAGGCACTCGAGTAAAAAAAAAGTATTGATCAACTTGAGTCAGTGCAGGACTGCATTACGTTAATTTGTTCAAGCTCCTTATGCTTCTCTGGTGCATGTCCGATGAAGGTAGTGCGCATTTTGTCAATGTTTCAGTGCGAGGAAATTGTCTCGTCTATTGTTCCACAAAATTTAACTCAATCCAGGCTTACAAAATGAACTAACTCCTTTGTCAGCCATCGTTTATGTCATCGAGGACGATTCGCCACGAGAACGTCGACGTGCTTTTTCATCGCACGATTGCATTTTCAGAATCACTCATTGAAAAACTTCCAATAAATGGAATCACTTGACTACATGAGTCGTCACCATTCACAACACCACCGCCATTTATATCTACCAGTGAATAATGTACCATCGGCTTATAGATATTTTAGTGTTCTTTCACGACAGCATTCTGTAACACCATCAGAAATTGAATGTATCGAAATAAGTAAGTACATCGGCTGCTAGATTTATATAACTGAAATGCAAATACACAACAGCCGCTTCATTCGTTGATAAGCACTAGAGCTTTGCAACGTGGCTATCGCTGCACGACGTACCGTGAATCTATCGCTATAGAAATCATTGCACATCTATCTTGATCTAACTACGCCCACGTACAGTTACCTACGCTAACCGTTTCTATCACGTTTAACAACCACCTGTATGTTGGGTACAAGGGTGGAGAGTGCTGAATATTCTGCAGCCCCACCCCCGCTCTTCCTGTAAAGACATTTGTGTGGATGGATGAATGAAAAACTTTATTATGGTCCTCTAGGGCTCGCGCGAGCGAGTATGTCATAAGAAAAAAAACGTCGAGTCAAATGCTAAACTAAGTACTGTTACGGTGAAAGGGAAGAAGATGACACGAGCTAGAGGAAGACGAAGACTCTGGTCGTTGCCTGTACACTATGTTTTGAGGCAACAACAACAATATACATCAGTTGTAAATATACGAGGGTTATTCAAAAAGTAAGGGCCGTTAGTATATATTTAAATATTCACACAGTCACGATAAGTTTTATTTGTGCAGCGTCATCGGTTAATTCTTCGCGAAGGTAATGAAGTTATTGTTTTGGCCCAGTAGTCGTCTATTCGTCGGGGAATTCCAACGACAATGTCAGCAAGAACCGTTGCTCCCGCCTGTTGCGAAGTGCGAGCTGTAATTAGATTTTTGCATGCAAAAGAATCATCAGCTTCTCCAATTCATGGGCAGGTGGGCTTAGTTTATGGACCTACAGTGATGAGTGAAGTAAAGGTCAGAAAATGGCGCCGATACATCAAAAATGGCTGCACAAATGTGCACAATGAAGAGCGGAGTGGCAGGCCCAGCATCCAGACCAATGAAACTGTTCAACAAGTGGACCGGGAACTGAGATTAGATCGACGACTTACAGTTAGTGGTCTGGTTGGACGCACTACAATTTACATGATTGGAACTGAAAAGCTCGGATATCACAAAGTGTGCGCAAGGTGGGTACCAAAATGTTCACCGACCAACTTAAACAGCAAAGAATGTCAAGTGGACGAGCGTTTTTGGACTGATACCGACAAGGCGGAGATTAGCTGTTTTCGCACATTGTTACAGGCGACAAGACTTGGATATCCTACGTCACTGCAGAAACAAAACAATCAATGCAGTGGTGCCACTCCTCTTCACCAAAACCGTAAACACCCAAGCAGTCTCCTTAATCAAATCAGAAAATGATGGCTACCGTTTTCTGGGACGAAAAGGGCGTTCTTTTTGGCTGATTTCATGGAGCGTGGGACCACAGTACCAGCTGACGTATACTGAGAAACGTTCACCAAACTGAGACGTGCGATCAAAAATCGCCGGCGCGGGAAACTGTCGTCCGGAATTATCCTCCTCCATGACAACGCATGTTCTCACACAGCTGCCCGAACCAAGGAGAAGATTCAAGCTCTTGTTTGTGAACTTTTCGATCACCCACCCCATAGTCCCGACCTTCCACCAGGTGACTATTTCCTCTTGCACTTAAAACAGTGGCTTGGGGGACAACGGTTTGGAGACAACAAGAAACACAAGACCGCCGTTGTCAACGGGTTCAATTCCCAGGCGGTGAACTTCTATGCAGACGGACTAAAGAACCTGGTGCAGCGGTACGAAAAGTACTTAGAAGTTAACGGTGATTATGTAGAAAGTGAATCAGGTTTGTACATAGAAATTATGGGGTTTTACGTGCCAAAACCACGATCTGATTATAAGGCACGCCGTAGTGGGGGACTCCGTAAATTTGGACCACCTGCGGTTCTTTAACGTGCACCTAAATCTAAGTATACGAAACCACGAAACTTAGCAGCGGACGTCACCTACCTACCGCGACAATGGAAGATCTACCGACACAACCGACAACGCCTCAGCAGTCCATGCCAACGGCCATCCTCACTCATCCGCGGGACCTGGGGACATTTTGTGGCACGGACAACGCCGACGTCGAGGATTGGCTTGCGATATACGAGAGAGTGTGCGACAACAACAGGTGGGATCCAACATTGATGTTAGCAAACATGATGTTTTATCTGAGAGGTCATGGCATCGGCGCTGTCCTCGCTCAGCGTCAACAGGGCCAAGACCGTGTCATTGATTACGCCAGCCACCTACTTTCCACGCCCGAACAAAATTGCTCCCTTACTCAGAGGAAATGTCTCCCGCTTGTGTTGGTGGTCACGAAATTTCGACCTTACCTGTTCGTTCGGAGCTTCTGCGTCGTAACTGATCATCATGCCCTCTGTTGGCTCTACTCTTTGGAGTACCCAATTGGACGATTTGCAAGTTGGGCATTGCGTCTGCACGAATGTACATTTTCTGTTATGTATAAGTCAGGGCGCCTGCTTAAAGACGCTGACTGCCTGACCCGCAATCCCGTGGATCAACCGGACGATAATGATGCTGACTCGGACATCTGTATTCTGTCCCTCTCCGGCTTTCTCCATATTGGCGACGAGCAGGGGCCAAGATCTGTTCTTCGAACACTTATGGACTGCCTAAGCTCATCGCCCAATGACATTTCCCTCCGGATGTTCACCTTGTGCGATGGAACTGTATACTGTCGTAGCGTTCGTTCTAATAGCCCGGAGCTCCTCCTAGTCGTTCTAAAGCAGCTCCGACTAGCCGTGCTCCAGCAGCTTCACGACGCTCCTAATGCTGGACATGTGGGCATCACTCGTACTTACGACCACCGGCGGCGCCACTTCTTCTGGCCCGGCATTTATTGGGCTGTGCGCCATTATGCCGCTTCTTGCGACCTGTGCAGCGCCAGAAGACGCCTGCTATGCCTCCTGCTGGTTTGCTTCAACGAATTAATATCCCTACCGAGCCTTCTTCCGTGTGGGCCTCGATCTCCTTGGCCCCTTTCCAATTTGCATTGCAGGCAACAAATGGATTTTGCCACGCGATATATCATCACGCGAGCGATGCCAACCAGCTGCGCTACAGATGTCACGGACTTCTTACTATACGACGTCATCCGGCACCACGGCGCCCCTCGCCAGTTACTTACGGATCGTGGCGGCTACTTTCTATCGATGGTCGTCGATGATCTACTCCGCTCCTGTTCTACAGAACACCAGATTGCTACCGCATACCACCCTCAAACGAAGGACCTCACCTCTACTGGACACTAACTGAAATGTTGGCCATGTAGGTTTCCAACAATCACCGCGACTGGGACGTCGCTTTACCATACATCACTTTCGTATATAGCTCGCCCAGTCACGACACTGGCGGATTCTCACCATTTTACTTTTTGTATGACCGCGACCCCACCTTGCCCTTCGACACGTTGGTACCTTCCGAAATACATTCATCCAGCACTGGTTACGCTCGCGATGCTTTTCCCCTAGCCGCCCAGGCCCGAGAGGTCGCCCTTCATCGCCTCACAGTTTCGCATGGTTTTCAAAAGCGACGCTACGACCTTCGGAACCGAGACCACCATTTTTCACCTGGTTCCCTTGTCCTTCTCTGGACGCCTTCACGTCGCGTCGGCTTGTCGAAAAAACTGCTTTACCGTTATTCTGGTCCGTAACAGACCTTAAGTCAACTGTCTGACGTGACATACGAGATCACCGCAGTAGGTCAGTCTTCAGTGCCTACCAACGTCACCAGCGATGTTGTTCACGTCGCTAGGCTCAAGCCCTACGTCCCCACATTAAGTGAGGCTCTATAATCTGCACCGGGGCGGCGTTAACTCCACCGAGATGGTGATGTTACGGGGAAGGGAAAGAAGAAGGTGACACGTACTAGAGGAAGACAAAGACTCTGGCCGTTGCCGGAACGCCGCAAACATAAGTTGTAAATATACATTATTCTACAATCGCGTGGGCCTACTTTCTTCCTGCCACAATATTAGACTTGGTGCTTTTACTTGCTCGAAGAGCAACTCTATGCAATAATTACTAGAAGGAACTGTGGTGCCAGTGTTTACGGCGGCCGAAAGCAAGGTGGTTTAGCCAGCATAAGAATGATGGCTATGGATTTGCCTAAACTATGCCTTTTGGCCTTTCATCGGCTTTGTGACTTTGGAAACTCATTTTCAACAAAGTACGGCGGTATAAAAAATAATTAAATCAACATCATTAAAAGTACGCCAGCATAATTGAACCACGGGATCTCTAGCACACAACCCTAATTTGAAACCATTACGTCAGAGACGCATGTGTCGACAAGGGTCATAGAAAACCCTTTCTCACGTACAAGCCAGCGCGTTGAGACTCTTGGGGTGTTTCAATCCGCATTGCAAAACCGACGCATCAGAAACATCACGAGTGCAACACGACACTATGAACACTACTCCAAATTTCACCAATATATATATATATATATATATATATATATATATATAATGATTTCAAAAGAGGCAGGGAGATAATGAACTCTTGTGGGATTCCCTGGGGAGGCTATTTTGTTCAGGACTCCACATTTTTCTGACCTCAGTTTCCCAGAAACACGGTCACCGTCCTGTTTGTTAGAAAGTTCCTGATGTACTCGTACATTCTCCTGCCCTAGACCGAGTCAAGGAGATACCTCAACACCACCTCGTGAGCGAAATTTTCGAAGGCTCCCAGCACATAAAGTCAACCAGATCAAGGGGTTCATGTTGACCTAGGCGGTCCTCCGAAGGGTGGGCTACGTGGAAGGCCTGCAGTAACGTGAAGGCGTGGATCCTGGTGCACCTCATGGAAACATTTATGGCCACGCCGATCCCGTGGAACATGCATCCCGAACATAACCCTGGAAGAAGAGAGGCAAGAGCCCGGGCCCTGAAGAAGGCCTATAGGAAGGACCCCGACGTGAGCCGGGTCGTTGAATTCTCAATGGTACTGCGAATACTGCGTGCTTGCTCGCTATTCATAGCATAGCATGGCACTGTTGCTGTTTCTGCCATTTGCTCCTCCAGTATAAGCTGATGGCTGAGCCATTGCCGCACAGGCTCGTCGTAATTAACTTAAAGAAACATAGTCAGAAAAGTATTGCTGGCATGTTTATGAACTTTGCTCATCGAGGGAAAGAAGTATACAATCAGTGGTGCGGCAGTAACTTGTGTTCCAGGAATTCTTTATCGCCCCGCCAGCCCTAGTACCTGTCAGGCATTTCAACAAGACGTTGTTCGCTATGTTATTGACCTTTCCACTTACCAGGTGCCATCGCTATGCCATATATGTCGCCCAACCAATATCCGGCTCCTCCTGCTAAAAGGACAAATGAAAAGATCACACACAGAGGAAAGCTTTATTAAATAAATGACGAAATATTCCTGCATATGGTGTTTTCAGAGAAAAGTGAGTAAGATGCACGTGACTTAAGATCATTGATGAATTGGTATGCTTAACCACAAATTGCAATGTCTCGTGTTAGCTCAAGCAGGATTGCTATATATAAATTTCAATATTCAATTTCCGGCACATGCAAAATTCTGGAAATTAAGCGGAGCAGCATGTGGCAGAAGTGCTTTAATTAGCACTAGTTTAAAAAAATAACTCCTAAATTTTTGTGCCGATAACATGGTTATTAAAGAATGCAGTGCTCATAGGTGGTAAATAATATACGATTGTCTTTCGCCAAATGTCACGAGGACGTATTTTTTCGAAATTTAGTTTAAGCAAAGAATTTATCCAAATAGATCTGTTCTCTTTAGCGGACTGCTTAAGCGCGCAATAGTAAGTCGAATAATTAGGATGGTATTTGGCGAGAGCTGCCCAATAAAACACTGTGAATTGGCATGATAATATTGTGTGCCTGCTGACGTAATCTAGATCATGTGGATCAATATTCCGGTTTCATATCTATAAAGATCAGTTGTGGTGTATGTAGACAACCACTTCTTCAAGTTTTAATAATTTTTTAAAATCCCCCGTGTTAGACAGACTGTTGTGCCTGTGCAAACGAACTTTGGAAGATACGGAAATAGCCTATGAGAAATGAAAATGATCAAGTATATATAAAAATACTCACTAATTACCTTTTTATGAATAAGTTCCATACATATATTCAAAATGCGCAATTGAAGCCGAGCAGCCGTGATGTCAAGTGCTTAGTCTGAAACCTAAAATTAGCTCCGCATTGCAAAGCAACGTGGCTGCGGAGCATCGATAGAGTGTCCAGATCGTACACGCAGAGTTATTGGTTCGAACCAAATTATTGGTGACTATTACTTATGTTGCCACGGCGTTAGAGGTTGATTTTACGAAGATAGCCGGATTCCAAACTTCAAACTACTTAGCGCAGTAATACACCTTAATAAAGAAGATAGTAGGCTCCCGAACAACAGAACTAGGTACGCACTCCTTCGCCCTTCCATGTTGTCCTTGTCGCTGACAGTCTGTACTCCGTAATAACCGAAGGGGTCGTCGTATTGATCTCCGATCACCACCACAGCCATCACACATTGCTCTCGTGGTTATCACGAGTGCTGTCTTTCTGTTTCACTGCTTTTCAATGTGAAGGCCTACTTGTTTTCACCGAAGTGTTGGGGTTGGGCATGGGCGCATGGAGGATTGACAAATATGCTAATCACGACGGTTCTCTAGTGTTGCACCTGTGCGAGGAACATAACCTTATAATAGTTGACAAGGAGAAAAAAAAAGTTGCAGTTTCGCCCGAAAGGCGAAGCATCAATTGCGATAGCAAATTAGTAGAGAGCTATAGGGGGGTAAAGAAAGTAGTTTTATCAGCTGTATAAGCTAGGACAAATTCGCTTACTAACAGAATTAGCAAGCATGCTGTCAGCGCGCACAAGCAAACATGAATAGATCACACTCGATGACCGCACACAACCGCTATCAAAACGCTGGCGTGAGCAAGCGCGCTAGCAGCAGTGAGCGAAGGTTCGTGCGGTCTATCACTTCAACGGAAACTGAGCGCCGAATGCACAGCGCATACAAAGCTAGGAGCCGTGTTGCAGATCGCTTTCAAGATACGGTGCGCGTGACTATCCGCCGCCGCGCAAAGTACAAGTATGCAGTTGCTCGCAGAGCAGAAGCCGCACCACCTCCATCCCGCGCTGTCTTCCCGCTTTCCTCCTTTCACTTGCGAGATTCCAGTTCCCCTAGCACCCGGTCGCAAGATACGCATTTGGTGCCGCAGCACAACGTCGCCACCCTCTCTCCCTCCCATCCCCCCAGCTTTTCGCGCAACGAAAGACGTCGCGCTTGCTCTCCGCCGTGCGTTCACTCCCCGTGAAAGCGCACGTCCCTCGCGTGCTTTCACGCGCAAATACAGCGCGCGGCGACGATTTCATTGCCCTTGGACTTTGTACGGAACCTCACGGCGACTACGATGGCAGAAATCCGCTTGCAGTGTCCATGTAATTGCTATCGCAATACTAAGTGTCATGGACACGTAAAGTGGCAATACTGTAACAAGCAGTCATGCATGTATCGAATGCGCCTTAGTGTCAGAACGGTCTACGAACGAGTATACAAAATTACGATAGATGAACATCGTAAATATAGCCCTGGTAGCAATCATAAACGTTTAACCTTAGAATTTGGGAGATATACTAACGCAACACACGAACAAATAGCAGCAGAATCGCAGAAAACATAAAAAATGAAGGCGCTTCCTGCAACAGTCCTGGAATATAAGGAACTGGTAGACATTATGCAGCAGGAGATAAGAGGTCCGTTATGGGAAGACGTCCAACCAGGTATACCCCAACGAGCCGAAAGGTGTCTCGGGACAAGGTAGTGGCTGTAAAAGGCCACCAGGGGGTGAAGTGGTTAGTTTCCCGCATTGACAGAGTGCGAGAGTAGTGACGTACTTCGCCACAAAGGTAGACAGGCCAGGTCAGAAGAAGCTGCTCCTAATACGGCTGTGCGTCTTTTGAAAACCCAAGTGGTCAGCAGATGGGTCGTCGTGAAAGGCTTCTAGGACTTGCGAACGTAGTGGACGTGGTAGCACGGAAAACCACTAGTGTCCATCGGTACTATAAACATAACGGTGCAGTACAGTGTTCTCGAGTTTAAACTGCTGTAGTTGGCGACGCAATCTGGCATTATGTGGATGAGAAGCTGCACATAGACGTTGAATGATGTGGCTGTAGTATGGATCGTCGCGTTGACATGAAGCAAACTGAGCGCAATAATTGGAAGATACCGGGTCAGCAGCGGCTAGTAATGATAACACAAGCGACGATGTGGCGGCATCATCACCTGACGAAGAATGAAGGGAGTTTCTCGAAGATGAAAGTGGTAGGGGGCAGGGAGAGACAGAGCGCCGGCGTCTTGATGTTTTTTGCCAGATTTGTACACAGCGTTATAATATACTCCTGCAAACGGGGTACCCAGCGGCCAAGGCGTCCAGACAAATTATTCAGTGACTATAACCAGCAGAGGGCGTTATGGTCGGTAATTACTGGTAAATACAGCTAATCAAAAACCTCGGTCCAAAAAGCAAGGCACTGCTGACTAATGCCATAGAGCAAGTGATTAGAACAAAGAATATTCCCGTTGGATGGCGTGAAAGCAAGATGAATCTTATCTACAAAGGCAAAGGAGATAAGGATAAGACGAGCTCGTACAGGCCAGTTACAGTAACGTCGGTGATATATAGAATAGCAATGCAAGCCATAAAATTAGAACTGTCGAAGTGGGTGGAAGGAAACGGTGTATTGGGGGAACTACAGAATGGGTTCAGGCCAGGCAGACGCTTAGAAGACAATATGTTTGTACTAACTCAGTGCATAGAGATTTCAGTAGCTCAGAAAAGACCTTTATGGATAGCATTTCTAGATATTAAAGGAGCTTATGACAACGTAGACAGGGAATTGTTGTGGGATATTCTTCAATACGAAGGTATAGATGACGATTTCGTGGAGCTGCTGAGGGAGATATATCGAGACAACCAAGTACAAGTGGCATGGGAAGGCCGAAAAGGAAATGAAATGGTGGGAATTCACCAAGGATTGAAGCAAGGATGCCCTCTGTCACTATTGTTGTTCACGCTTTACGTCAAGGGCATAGAAAGACGACTGGAAAACAGCGAATTAGGTTTTGATTTATCCTACATGCGTAATGGACAAATGGTGCAACAGAAGATCCCTGGACTGATGTACGCAGACGACATTGTGCTACTAGCGGACAATAAAAAAGATTTACAGATACTTGCGAATATCTGTGGGAACGCAGCGACAAATCTAGGCCTTAAGTTTAGCACAGAGAAATCAGGGATTATGATCTTTAATGAGCACACGAGTAACTTCGTGGTGTCAATTCAACAGCAAGTAATACCCATAGTGAAGCAATATAAGTACCTCGGCGTACACATAAACGAAGGAAAGAATTACTCAAGCAACCACCAAGATAATCTGAAAATAAAGGGGAAGCGGAATGCAGCATTAATGAAACACAGAGCACTGTGGGGCCACAATAAGTATGAGGTGGTGCGTGGAATCTGGAAAGGAGTAATGGTGCCAGCGCTAACATTCGCAAATGCCATTATATGCTTAAAATCGGATATATTGGCGGGTTTGGAAGTTAACCAAAGATCAGTAGGCCGGTTGGCTTTGGGAGCACACGGTAATACGACAAATGAGGCAGTGCATGGAGACATGGGTTGGGCCTCTTTTGAAGTCAGAGAAGCACAAAGCAAAATTAGTTTTGAAGAAAGGCTCAGGAACATGGATGAAAATAAATGGGCGGCTAAAGTGCACAAGTATCTCTACATGAAAAGCGTGGACACGGAATGGAGGAAGAGGTCAAGGAAGTTGGCAACCAAGTACAGGATAATCGAAACTGTAAATAGACAACCAGGGGTCATCAGAAAGAAAGTGAGAGAAATAGAGACCGTGAATTGGATGCAAAGAATGGAAACGAAAAGGACAATGGAGATTTACAAGAATGAGAAGAAAGAAATTAGAAGGGAAAATCTGTACGATAACACAAAGGGCAGTGCCTTGCTATTTGAGGCTCGAGCCGGTTGCCTAAGGACGAAAACATATCGGAACAAATATTCGGAATTAGATGAGACATGTGTATGCTGCAGTAAAGATCCAGAGACCACTCAGCACATCCTAATGGAATGCGACGGGATCCACCCAGCGAGAACCGTAGGTAACGTGCAACTCCCAGAAGCGCTTGGGTTTAAAGTGGAAGGAAACATAAACAGATCAGCCGTAGAGATCAGCAAGAGACGATTAGAGTACTGGTGGAAAAAAAAGTAGGGAAAAGATGGATGCGACCTGATCTCTTAAATCATAGGCAGCGGTACAAGGTAAATTTTTGAAAAAGAAAAATAATGATAGGTATACAAAAATGCAAGATAAAGAACATGTATAGTATACCTGATTAAATCAAGCAGGCTAGGTGACTATTTGTCGCCGCCCCGTTTCAAAGGGGATGCCAATAGATCATCATCATCATCATCACTGTAAGTGTCGTTCATAAAGCTATGGTCGGAACGTTTGTACAGCCCAAACTACTGCGAGACATTCCTGCTCGGTTATCGACTAGTTTTGTTCCGCTGCCGTGAGAGCGTGACTGGCATACGCAACAACTCTCTCTCGCGCTAGCGTCGGTGTGGAGAAAAGTAGGTGCGTTCTCATCGAAGTGACGGAGGACTGGGTCTGATGTTAATGCAGGTTTGCGGGCTTCGAAACCAAACTCACAGTCGTCTATTCAAGTGAAGGCAGTGCCCGAGGTGAGCAGCTTGTGCAGTGGTGACGCAATGGCAGCAAAGTGTATGAAGCGGCGGAAGTGAGACGCCAGGCCAAGGAAACTGCGTAAGTGCTTTTCATTATCTGGGCGAGGGAAGCGAAGCACCGCAGCAACTTTGTCGGGATCTGGTCAGACGCCAGCTTTACTGACAAAGTGACCCAACACTTTGATATTCATGTTGACGAAGTGACACTTTTAGTGTTGAGCTGAAGTCCAGTGTTTGAACGGCATGTCAAAACTACGTCCAAACGCTGAATTTAAAAATTAAATTATGGGGTTTTACGTGCCAAAAGCATTTCTGCTTGGTCCAGATGTGGTCCAGATTTTCGGCATTTCAATTTAAGCCACGGACGATTTCCCCTATGGTTTCATTGACTTCATTGTCTGTTGACTTTATATGTCTCTACTAAAAATGGAGTGTTTTATGTCGCAAGCTGGCCCAATTGTTGAAAATTAAGTTACTAACACACTGGCGTCTCCTCCTCCCGCTGGCACTACCCTATCTTCAAGCCTCCACTTCTTTCCCAACGCAAGCACATGACCTCCACCCTTTCCCAAGGTCAGATCGACGATGAAAAAATTGGAGGACGCTTAAGCTTCGCCTTTAAGAGTGGAACGCGATAGCGTTATCCGGCTCCGTTCACATTACATTTTCTTTATGAGTAGGCTTCACTGCAACACACAACGTGGGAAAGCCAGCTTACAAAGACCAAGCTTACACTGATTTCCTTAAAGTCGGCTTCACTTTTAGGCATGAATGCATTGCTGGAAAGACATTTTTACAGGAGCAGCTTAAGCCGTCTTGTATCAAAATGTGGAGGCTCTAGCACCTTTCATTTTATTAACTGTTTGCTGTTGCCCCAAGGCGCGCCCTTGTCCAAAATTTAGAAAGGCTGGGTTTTCAACATTCCCCTCAATGTTGCCTAGAACTAGGGAGCCTACATGCAACGGCGTTGCATGTAGGCTCCCTACCTAGAACCAAAGTACAGCGAAACACCATCAGAATTGGAGGACGCTTAGGCTTCGCCTTTAAGAGTGGAACGCGATAGCATTCAAATATCCCTTGCTGCTTATCAGGCTTTTTTATCGTATATTCAAAGTACAATCCGACGCTATCACGCCTGTCGGTTGTGGTTAAGTCGTACTTTATGGTTTTCCTGACGGATCTGATGGATTTTACTTTGAGAAATTCAATTTTTGTTCACTAACGCCTTGCGCCACTCGGAGGGCCTGTGTGGTTAGGGTGGTTCGGGATGATGTGGTTCGGCATGATTATTTCCGTCAGACACCGATGCTTAACGCCGGATTTTCTGTGACACGGGGCCCCTAACGCTATCGCGTTAAAATAAGGGAGTTAACCAAGGAAAGATATCGAACTAAAACCGGACGACAAACTTTGGTCAGGGTTCCTTAAGTGGGACGTGTTCGTGTGCACTTGAGGGCAAATATAGAGTTTTCATAGCGCCCGTCCATGAATATAGCGCTGGTAAATACTCGTTTCTATGGACTAAGCAAGCAGTCGGCGGCTTATACGCTACGGATATCAACAGCAATATCTTAGCGAAAGAAAAATTAATTGGTGTCTCCTCTCACTCATGTAGTGTATCGTCCCTGTAATATCACGCACCAATCGTTTATGCCATTGCTGTTTGATATTGAATTGCGTTGCATTTACGTCGCAATGCGGAATAAAAAACAACAACAAAAAATTAGGGGCAGCTTCACACTAAATGGTGCAAAGACTCGGCAAACAGCGAAGCTGGTGAGCTTTAACTTTGCTTTCCTTTGCTTAACTTGGTTAGGCTTGGCTGGTTCTTAGCAAAACTTAGTCGACCCCGGGTATCGGGACGATACTCGGGGTCGGCGCGCAGCCTTCTAAAGGCCACTTTTTAGTCCGACGTAGCGTTGACGCGCGAGCGCGCTCGGCACGGGCACGCCACGGCAGCGAAAGCGCCGCACTCTATTGACCCTTTTCGCGGCGATCCTGTGGCCGCTGCCATGTTTGATCACGTGGTGACGCGTCCATTGCTTGCCTCAACTGTCTCCGCTGCCTCCTTGTTTACAATGAAAGTGTATGACGCCCGCGTGGCTAAGAAAACCTCTGTTTTCGGAGATATCGTAGACGGTGACTAGGTGGACGACACGAAGCTTTGATCACAGCTTCAGAGAACATGCAAAAACGCTTTCTGAGCTGATTAAGCTATGTCCAAACGGCGCAAGCAGCGTATATGGTGCTTGTTCTAAAAGCCGGGCTAAGTATGTATTCCAAGCTATCCAAACGTTCTGCTCATGAATTCAGTCAGGATTTAGTCAGGATTAGTGTGTTTTGCTATTTGTTCTTTATTCGGCAAATAGTTTAAAGCAGTGGCTTGTCAGTTCTGACTCAGTGAAGTTCCTCAGTGCGGCCACTATCTGATTTTTTTCTGCCTAATTGCTCGTGGTTGTGCTCAGTTCCGATAGATTTCTCTTGCTACGCACAAGGTATGAAACGTAGCTGTTTTGTACATTGTAATACCTTCAAGCAAATGTATATTACAGCTAGAAACTCGCTTGTCTGTCTACTCACTTCGTCCCGTCCTGGCGCTGTTTGTTCCCTTAACAATGATGTACCAACCAGCCCAGACCAGCACACTCCTTCGGTTACTCTTGTGGACCGTCACGAAACATTCAACTTCGACCATTATTTCGTGCGCCATCAGTGTAGTCCACCATTTATTGTGCGTATACAGTGCGCATATATTCAAGTGTGCGCCCGTTCACTTATTCTTGATATGTCGGCGATAGAGTGGGCGTAAGTTTTCCTGCCATTTGGGACAGATGTGTATAGATAACGTGCGCGAAACTTACTATGACAGGAAGCGGCGCTACTCCCTTTGTCATTGTTTAACGAGCGGTACTCACTCTCGCCGACGTTCTGGGAAAGAAGCCTTTTCTTTGAAGGTTAGCGAGACAAGGCTGGCGCATGAGCAAATTTCTGTATCCGCGAGGAAAGCCGTACATCACGAGGGGCCGGTAACAAATTCGGACAGTTGCAGCAGCGGTCCGCGAACTTGGCCACACAGATTCATTCTATTCCTTAACATGCCAGTCACTATTTTTGCAGCCAACTACTGCGCACGTCTTCAATCCACATGATCCAATCTAGCATGATTGGAGCACAGTGTGTTAGCGAAAACTCAGTTGCATGTCCGACAGCTGATCGCACAGAAGCAAGGTAGAAGCGGTAATGGTTTCGTATTCGTGCGCGGTCGCTGAGGAGAGGTATAGCGCGTAAAGCCCTGCGCGCCGCCGTGAGCGCCATCTCGTTTCTCTAAAGCTAACTGCTCCGCGAAAAGGGTCAATAGACGGTTTCATCCAGCGCCACCGCGCTCTGGCAACGCTGTGCGCCGGCATCCGGCGCCTCTAGGAAACTTCCGGTAGCCGTTCCTTCTGCTCGTTTTTGCTGGTATTTGTTCGCTCGCGCGCTCGTCCTGCGCATATTCTGTGTTATTTTTCGGGTATATCGATATAAGTGCGACTTGTGGCATTCAGTGTGTTGCATGACGGCGAGTAGCTCTTGGAGCATCGACTGTTTTCATTACGTTTACTCGTCAACGGTGTTTTTCAAATCTGGGAGACTACCAAGAGCTCCCAGATTTGCTCCGCTCACGTCATCCAAGGTACGTTACTACATGGAGTAGCCGGACTGCTATAATGTTGAATAATAAAAGTGCTACTGCACGATTGTTCTGGCCGTATGTCGTGTAATTAACTCACGCGACAGCAGCTCGACTCTCGCCCCGAGTTTGCCCGCTCGTCCAGTTTCTTGCCTCGGCGTGGATCGCCATGCTACGAACATGAGTTAAAATTATTGTTTAGCGGGTGCCATGCTGCCGCTGTTTTATTTTAATGTTTTTCGTATCTGGGGCACAAGTGCACTACTGCAGCTTTACTACCTAGGTAGATGTGCGCATTGGTTTATCATGTTTAACGTCCCAAAGCGACTCCTGCTATGACGGACGCGGAAGTGGAGGGCTCCGGATAATTTCGACCACCGGTGGTTCTTTAACGTGCACTGACATCGCACAGTACTCGGAACTCTAGCATTTCGCCTCGATCGAAATACGACGGCCGGGGCCCAAACGGCGTCTTTCAGGTCAGCAACCGGGCACCGTAACCGCTGAGCCACCGCGACGGCATGTGAGCATTCTTATCGGTATCGCAGAGCAGAATCGCAGAAAAGTTAGCGATTTCCATGCATGCATGTAGGAAGTTTCGGCCACATTCTAAAAGCCTTTACGAATTAACGGAGGCCAATTGTGGATTGCAATCTCGTGCCCAACACTACAGGTTTCATTTTGTTAGAAGTGTGGTAAATTCGTGAGCCTTTAAGTTAGTCCCATTTCAGTCGACCTAGGCTTCTTGCACTAAATGACGTTTGAGAATGTACAGTTATTTGTGAATGCATATTGAAAAGCAGAAACAAGGCATATGACGCAGAGAACATGTGCATGTACACATGCACAGCTTACCACTTCATCCTCTATCTTGTAGCAATAAAAATGCCATTGCGAAATGCAAAAACGCCCGTGTGCTTGTGTTGTAGGGCACGTTAAAGAATCGCAGGTGGTCAAAATTAATCCGGAACCCTCCACTGCGGCGAGCCTCATAATTAGAACTGTTTTTGGCAAGTAAAACCCCAGAAAGAAGAAAAAAGTGCCATTAAAGTTTTTCTTGTTTTCGGCAGTCCCATTACCTGCCTTGAAGACAACAGTCTGCGTTCGTTGCATGTCCTCACTAAGATGCTCCGCTTATTTCTCCGTGGTTGTAACCGAGGGAAGGTGTTTGGAACCTGGCGAAAACGAAAATCGCACGATATCATCGTCCAGCGGATCGGGCGGCTCTCTGCCTCTAAATATCAGCTTTTGGCGATACCGATCTTTTGCTTCGGTGCTAAGCGCCTTAAAGTAGTCGCTCGTCATCTCGACAATATTCACGACGTAGAATCAGCTCATCACAGATTACACCAAGCAGTGCAAACCAAGCAGTCCACCAAGCAGTGCAAGCAGTGCACGTCGCGGATGCCTTCAAACAACATATCCGGAAGTGCTTCTAGCTCTCCTGCCGGAAGTTCCGTTGGGGCAACCAATCAGCGGCAAGCGAGGTTTGCTTGTAAACACTGAAACCGTCTATAGTCTGGCGCGATGCGTGGCCGACGTATCTGGCATTCGTCGGCGTGCCCCGGCTGCAGCCGGCGTCGACATGCGACATGCTGCATTTCGCGCCGGCCTCGTCACACATAATGGCCCGCACCCGCGTCTCGTCGAACATGATTGGATGATGGATACTGGTGGCGGAACGTGCAGCGAGTTCGCAGTTTCCTATCATCGTGAAACTCCTAGTTTCGTATATAAAATGCGCATGCGTCTAGGCGGCGCGGCGCGGCGCACACGTTGGACTATAGTATTGGGTCGCTTTTCGCGTCTTGCATAATCGCGGTTATCCCCCCATCTCGCTCGACGAGACGCGGATGCGGTCCATTCTGGGTAACGAGGCCGGTGCGAAATGCACCGTGTCGCATCTCGACGCCGGCTGCAGCCGAGGCACGCCGACGAATCATACAGTAACTTATATCCGTATGTTACTCTATGGACGAATGCCGGATCCGTCTGCCGCGCCTTACGCCGTGGCCGCGCCTCGCGCTGTGGCGAGGGCACGGAGAAAGAATATCAGCATGTGAAACTATGGGCCGGCGCCAGCGCGAGCACGTGTCGTGATAATGCCACGTTGATGATGATGATGATGATGACTTATTGGCATCCCCTTTGAAACGGGGTGGTGACAAATAGTCACCTAGCCTGCTTGATTTAATCAGGTATACTATGCACGTGCTTTATTTAGCATTTTCGTATACCTCTCATTATTCTTTTTCTTTCTCAAAAATTTACCTTCTACCGCTACCTATGATATTAAAAGGTCTGGTCATATCCATCTTTTCCTTGCTTTTTAGGAGCGAAGCTCCTTATAGCGGCACCCGTTCCGTCCCCGTCGTAGTAGTAGTAGTGTGTAACCAGTCTGAGAAAAATGAGAAAAAAAATTCCGAAGTTGTGTCCGTAGCGCGGAATCGAACCAGGGACCCCTCGCTTCCGAGCGCGCGGCGTTAGCCCACTACGCCACGAAGCTTTTTTTTTTTCTTTATTGCCGGAACTTTCACTTTGTGGACACCAATTTCAACAGTTCTTGCAAAAAAAAAAACAAAATACATAATCATACATATACACATACTTTCACAGTTGCATGCATCCATGTTGTGCGGTCAGCCACATTTTGGCTGCCATGTCATGTCAGGTTTAAAATTCTTTTAAAGTTGCGAGGGGCTCAATCCTCGTCAGCCAATCCGGGGGGCATTCCTGATCTTTAATTACATCGATGAGCTTGGAAACATCCTCCCGGAAAAGTTGTCGCGCAGGCCTTCGGTCAGGCTCACAATAAAAACCTGCCATTCGAGCCCGCCATAAACAGTGGAGGCCCATTAGCATAATGAGATCCAAAGGCAGTCCGTCCTCATTTTCTACAGTTAAAAATCTAATACCTAATGAATTTAAGGGCAATTCTTTCTGTAGTGTTCTTTGAAGAACGTCCCAAAAATAAACCCCTTCCCAACAATGCAAAAAAACGTGATCGATTGTTTCCAGTTGTTTACATATAAGGCAGTTTGCTCCCCAAGGTAAATAAAAACCCTTTTCTTGTAAAAAGTCCCGTACTGGCAAAGTCCCGGTATGTAATTTAAAGAAAAAGGATTTTGTACCTGGCTGCACCTGCATTTTTTTAACACGCTTTAAAACGTCATGTCACTGTCCTCCACTGTTTATGGCTCTATACATGGGAACCGGTATGATCATGTCAAGTGTATCCCTGTATAATTTCTTCCGTGACACCGAAAAAAGGTAATCATTAGAAAAACGTACGGATAGAAAACGGACACTGTCAACTACTTCCCTTAGGTACCCTCGAAGAGAACCAGGCATACTTGAATTGCTTACCACATAAGCCGGCAGATGCTTGCTCAGTCGCAACTGACACATGGTGCGCAGAAAGGGGTCGCGCACGTCTCGAAAGAATGTAAACCTGTTCACTAGCTGTTTAACGAAAAGATGGGACAGGCCTAGGCCCCCGTCTTTGACTCGCTTAAACAAGTTCATTCGGCTACATCTCTCCCATTCTGATGCCCAAATGAACACAGCAAAAACTCTGTGGATTTTTTGCACATTTCTACGAGAACAGTATAAAACTTGCATGACGTACCATATCTTGCTTATTAAAAACAAGTTGCATACAGTGGCTTTCGCAAACATTGACAGATGAGTGCCTTTCCAATTAGTTGTTTTTTCCTTGATTCGCTTAGCTTCTTCATGCCAGTAGTCCTCATTACGACGGTAATGTTCGAGTGATACGCCCAAGTATTTAACTGGCGATTTAATCCATCTAATGTTGGCGAATGTTTCCGGTGTTGACTGCCATTCACCATGCCAAAAACCCAGACACTTACTCCAATTTGCTGTGCTCCCTGTTGTGTTTCCAAAATGTTTAACAATGGTGGTTACTTCTGTAATGCTTTCTTTCGACGTACAGCACACTGCTACATCATCTGCATATGCTAAGAGTTTCACTTCGGCTTCCATAAGTTTGAAGCCCCTTATGCTACTGTTCTGAATGATTGCCAAACAAAAGCTTTCTAGATAAATGGCAAACAAAAGCGGGCTCAGTGGACATCCCTGGCGAACGGAACGCTCTATTTTAATGGGGGCCCCCAGTGTCTTATTAATAATCAGCCGTGTTGAGCAGTTCCGGTACGCCAGAGCTACCCCATCAGTGATGATTGATCCTACATTCACATGTTCAAGAACTAACAACAAAATATCATGCGGGACAAAATGAAAAGCCTTTTCTAAATCTATCTGCATAATGGCAACAACATACTGATAATCGTCACAACATTCCAGAATGCTTCTCATCGTGTGTATATTTGTGGCGATAGTGCGTCCCTTTATACCACAAGTCTGGTGTGGTCCAACAAGATCCTTAATGACCGACTGTAGTCGACCTGCAAGAACTTTCATTAAAACTTTGTAATCCATGTTGGTTAAAGAAATGGGCCTGTATAATGTGACCAGTCTCAGCATTGCTTTTTGGTCTGTCTTAGGAATAAGGACGGTGTGTGCTTCCGAGAATGATGGTGGTAATGCGTTGTTCGCAAATGCCACGTCAAACACCGCTTTCAACAAAGGCACCAACTCGTTCTTGAACATTTTATAAAAAGCTGCACTAAGGCCATCCGGACCTGGCGACTTATTAGGACTCAGGTTATCTATAGCGTTTTCAATTTCCGCAAGGGTAATGGGTGCTTCTAGAAGCGACTTCGTTTCAGCTGATAGTTGAGGCATACGTGACAGTTAGTTTTCCTTGTACCCTTTGATATCCACCGGCTTGTAGGCAAAGAGCCGCTGGTAATATCGGTTAAAAGCACATGTGATGCTCTCTCGGTCACTCAGTTCTTGGTCATTCTCTTCAATAACGTCTATTTCGTTGCGGCGTGCATGCGTCTTCTCGATACTTAGCGCGCGTTTCGTGGGCGTTTCACCCACGGCCCATGCTTCTGCTCTGGCTCGAACGAGCGCGCCGCGATAGCGGTGCTCCTCGAATTGCTTTAGCTGTCACTACGCCACGAAGCGCACATAGACACGCGCACCAGGATGGCAATAAATACCCAACGTTAACGAAAGGCCGCGTTTCTAGCGCGTTTCTAACGCGTTTGTGCTAGCGCGTTACGGCCCGTGTAAGAAGCTGGTGTAAGACGCTGTGGCCTCTCCGCCTTACCTTCAACGCGTTTCGAACGCGCTGCCCAAGGCGGTGGCAAGTCAAGTTCAAGTCGAGGAGCGTTTATGAATACGGGGGTGTATACTCTCTCAGCAGTCATGTGATGGCGTCGGCAAACGCGGTGCACGTTCCGGCATGTGTAAATGGCTGCGTAAGACGCTGTGGCCGCTCCCCCTTACTAGAGAGTACTGCACGTTTCTAACGCGTTTGTGCTAGCGTCCCCTTAAGCGGGAGATCCGATGATTCCCTCCGGAGCTTCGCCCACTCATCATCATTCACCCCGTGGATATGCTGTGATTTTTTTTCCACCAGTCCTCTAATCGTCTCTTGCTTTTCTCTACGGCTGATCTGTTGATGTTTCCTTCCACTTTAAACCCAAGCGCTTCTGGAAGTTGCACGTTACCTACGGTTCTCGCTGGGTGGATCCCGTCGCATTCCATTAGGATTGTGCTGAGTGGTCTCTGGATCTTTACTGCAGCATACACATGTCTCATCTAGTTCCGAATATTTGTTCCGGTATGTTTTGGTCCTTAGGCAACCGGTTCCAGTCTGAAATAGCAAGGCACTGCCCTTTGTGTTATCGTACAGATTTTCCCTTCTAATTTCTTTCTTGTGATTCTTGTAAATCTCCATTGTCCTTTTTGTTTCAATTATTTGCATCCAATTCATGGTCTCTATTTCTCTCACTTTATTTCTGATGACTCCTGGTTGTCTATTTGCAGTTTCGATTATCCTGTACTTGGTTGCCAACTTCCTTGACCCTTTCCTTCACTCTGTGTCCACTCTTTTCATGTAGAGATACTTGTGCACTTTAGCCGCCCATTTATTTTCATCCATGTTCCTGAGCCTTTCTTCAAAACTAATTTTGCTTTGTGCTTCTCTGACTTCAAAAGAGGCTCAACCCATGTCACCCTGCACTGTCTCATTTGTCGTATTACCATGCGCTCCCAAAGCCAACCGGCCTACTGATCTTTGGTTAACTTCCAAACCCGCCAATATATCCGATTTTAAGCATATAATGGCATTTGCGAATGTTAGCGCTGGCACCATTACTCCTTTCCAGATTCCACGCACCACCTCATACTTATTGTGGCCCCACAGTGCTCTGTGTTTCATTAATGCTGCATTCCGCTTCCCCTTTATTTTCAGATTATCTTGGTGGTTGCTTGAGTAATTCTTTCCTTCGTTTATGTGTACGCCGAGGTACTTATATTGCTTCACTATGGGTATTACTTGCTGTTGAATTGACACCTCGAGGTTAATCGTGTGTTCATTAAAGATCATAATCCCTGATTTCTCTGTGCTAAACTTAAGGCCTAGATTTGTCGCTGCGTTCCCACAGATATTCGCAAGTATCTGTAAATCGTTTTTATCGTCCGCTAGTAGCACAATGTCGTCCGCGTACATCAGTCCAGGGACCTTCTGTTGCACCATTTGTCCATTACGCATGTAGGACAAATCAAAACCTAATTCGCTGTTTTCCAGTCGTCTTTCTATGCCCTTGACGTAAAGCGTGAACAACAATGGTGACAGAGGGCATCCTTGCTTCAATCCTTGGTGAATTCCCACCATTTCATTTACTTTTCGGCCTTCCCATGCCACTTGTACTTGGTTGTCTCGATATATCTCCCTCAGCAGCTCCACGAAATCGTCATCTATGCCTTCGTATTGAAGAATATCCCACAACAATTCCCTGTCTACGTTGTTATAAGCTCCTTTAATATCTAGAAATGCTATCCATAAAGGTCTTTTCTAAGCTACTGAAATCTCTATGCACTGAGTTAGTACAAACATATTGTCTTCTAAGCGTCTGCCTGGCCTGAACCCATTCTGTAGTTCCCCCAATACACCGTTTTCCTCCACCCACTTCGACAGTTCTAATTTTATGGCTTGCATTGCCATTCTATATATCACCGACGTTACTGTAACTGGCCTGTACGAGCTCGTCTTATCCTTATCTCCTTTGCCTTTGTAGATGAGATTCATCTTGCTTTCACGCCATCCAACGGGAATATTCTTTGTTCTAATCACTTGCTCTATGGCATTAGTCAGCAGTGCCTTGCTTTTTGGACCGAGCTTTTTGATTAGCTGTATTGGGATTTCATCAGGTCCTGCTGCCTTGTTGTTAGGGACATTTTCTGCTGCCTTTTTCCAATAAAAGCTTTCTATGATAAATTTTGATCTCTCAGGAATCTCTGTTGTTGCTGGATCTGTTGTCTGAACTACGCTTTTTCTCGTGCCGAAGTTATGCCTGATAACGTCTGTGATGTACCACAGCGCATCAACGCCTTCATAGATGTTACCGTCTTCATCCCTTATAGCCGTTTGCGAGTTTCTAGTTGGAGCTCCGAGTGCTTTTATAGGGTTCCAGAATCTTTTTGGGGCGCCTTTGTCTCTTTTGTGAATGTTATGCACCCAACGTTCACTTGCGCATTTAATTTTCTCTTGCACGAGCTCACTCGCAACCCTTTTCTTTTCTCGGTATGTATTCCATCTAAGGAGCACCTCTTCTTCTTGTAATCCCAACTTTTTGGCTTCTCGATGAACCCTAGATGCCTCTTTACGCTCTTCTATAGCTTGTTTAATTTCCTTGTTCCACCACTTACGTGGTTTCCTCTTTCCAATCCAACAATTGTTTTGCCGTGTCCGCCTTATTTCATGCTGCATAACCTCGAACATGTGGTGAATGTTGGCGCAGCGCGCCTTGCGGCGACGGATGGAACTACTTCCCTCGCGGTCGGAGCGGTGCGTGCGGCCGCGGTCACGGAAGAAAAAAAAATGTCGCAGTTTCGTCCGAAAGGCGAAGCACCAATTGCGATAGCAAATTAGTAGAGAGATTTTTGGAGTAGGGATAGTAGTTTTATCGGCTGCATAAACTTGGACACATTCACTTACTAACTGAATTAACTAGCTTGGTGTCAGCGCGCACAAGCAAACACGAATTGATCACACTGAATGACCGCAGACAACGACTGTCAAAACGTTGGCAGCAAGCGCAGCCGCGGCAGTGGGCGAAGGTTCGTGCGGTCTAGCGCTTCAACGGAAAGTGAGCGGCGAATGCACAGCGCATACAAAGGTCAGAGCCGTGTGGAGATAAGAGACGGTGCGGGCGACCGTTACAGCCGGGCAAAGTACAAAGAGCGGAAGCTGCCCCCCCCCCCCCCCCCCCGCGCCCGCACTGCCTTCCCGCTTTCTTGCCTTCGCGTGGGAGATTGAGTGGCCAGTTCCCCTTGCGGCCTGTTGCAAGATAAGCATTTGGTGCCGCAGCACAGCGTCGTCCCGCCTCCCTCCCTGCCATACCCCCATGGTCTTTCGTGTGACGGTCACGTTTGCTTTCCGCCGTGCGTTCGCTCTCCGTGATAGCGCGCGTCCCCCGCTCGCTTTCACTCGCGCATGCGGCGCGCGGCAACGATATTATCGCCTTTGGACTTCATACGGAACCTCACGGCGACGGGGACGACGACCACGACGCCGACGACAGAAATTTGGTTGAAGTGTCCATATAAATGCTATCGCAATAAAAAAAAATCGCTCTTCGACGGCGCCTGGCGTCGTCTGCTACAGGCTGCTTCCGCTGGGTTGTCGGATGCTGCTAAAATATTTGCTCCAGCGCGGTTTGCACTCAAGGAATAAAATACCTGTAGACAGTGTCATGGTATAAATATTTTTTTTTTCAAGATATACATTTAAGATCACATGCTTTTTATGCGGCAATAAGAGCAAGAAACTAGAGCCCTTGAAGGACTAGACGATCTGCGATCATAGCCAGGCGCGTATAGAAAGAGCAGATGATTTCCAACCATACCCATGCGCTTACAGAAAACTGCACTTCGTGCTTTTTCAAATTTTTCGGCGTAACAAAAAACGAGAATTTGTTTATCTTTATCATCATGCACCGTAAAAAGTACCGATGAGAGTATGCGATACATAGCTACAGGAAATAAACTTAATTATATTTCTGCGGCACGTTTGGGGAGACGTGCACAGACGGAACAGCAGAGTAGAGCAGAATCTGCCGCTCGCTTCGCGCAGTCAGAATCATACCTTCTAAGTTCTGTAGTTCCTGCATTGCTCCTCTACGATGTAAGTGTTCATTCTGTATGCGTTTACTGATTATCGAAAATGGGGCGCCGATGCTTCGTCCCAAGCTATAAGAGCCGATATAAGTATTACGCGGAAAACGCTCGAACATTCAAAGCTCCAAATGACATTGAACGCCTGCAAGAATGAGTGAAATCTATAGAAAGCGAGGATCGAGAACTGACGAGAAACGACAACGTCTGCTAAACACATTTCCCCAGCGGAACGCTCAGCAGGCGTAAATACTACGCTGACCTTGGAGGCGCAGTCTTCCCTGACCAGCCGAAAAAGTCATTATTGCTCCTTGGGGCAGTACTGGTCAGTTCCATTGTCATGGCGCTCCGGCCAGCTTAGCAAAAACACGTTGTAATAGCTGCCGTCTCGTTTAGTGACAGGCATCGTATTCAGCTAGCGTACTCGAGCTGTAGCTACCTAATGCAAGGATGGCGGACTGGAATCAAGCATCCGCGCGGGAGCAGACGACAAGACCGAGCGACCGAGCCCCGCGCTCCCTGCATCCGCTGCATCACTTCGACAAACCGTCTCGTGACCATACGTCAGGCGTCCGGCGTTTGGTAGGGGGCGCTGTCACGATGTCCGACGTAAAGTTCTTAAATAGGGACTTTAGCCCACCGTAGTCCGCCGCCGCGCTCCAGCGTGACATTATGATGACGCGGGAAGGAGCCGAGTTGCGCCTCCTGAGTTTTTCTTTCTCCGTGGGCGAGGGTAACCTAGGAGAGGGTGGTAACCTCGCCGAGCGATGAAGTCACGCGCGTCGCCTAGCAACGCCTCGCACTAGCTGTGCGAGGCGTTGCGAGGCAACACACGGTGACGTCATCGCCAGGCGCAGTTTTCTGCTAACGCTCCACGTTCTAAACAAAAGCTTAAACAGCTCCGCTGTTAAAAACGGCAGAACTGTTGCCAACGACTGAACTATCGGTGTATGCGTGCGTGTAGTCACTCTACCCTTCGTGCAAGACTGCTTGGGAACCGGCGATCGGAAATTCGCTTTTTGCTGAACGCCAGATACAATGAGGCATAGTAGGGTTTGAATGAAGAACCAACGATGCGTCGAAGGCCTCGCTGCAGACGTGAACTGGATGAAAACAACTCAAGGTGAGCTGAAACCTTTTGGGCAGAGGGAGGCATGTGATGAGAAGCGAATATAAAGGGGGCCAGATGGTGACAAGTACTCCAGGCAAGATCATTTCTGCATAGCTTTAGTACATCAACCCCATACAAGTTGCGATGATGCAGGCTCATAAGATCCTCATGGTTGATCCATATTGAAGACGGCTTACAGAACTCAGATAGCTAGAGCGTCAACATATTTGATCAAGTGTAAGCCCGCTTTAACCGTGGCGTTCTTTGCAGCAATCTGTAAATACTGAAGAAATCATAAACGAGCATCCTACATAATGACAATAGCCCTCACATGAGTTCCCTGCTTATTTCCTCGAAATAACTCGAAAAGGCGACATAGAGTTGTCACCAGCTTCATACACGGGAGAAGGTAGCTACATAAATGCACTTTATAAATTGGGGAAAATAAATTCTAGTTAATGCGCACTCCATTGGAAACTGAAGGCATTGCAACAGTCTTATTTGCGCGCGCATCTCAAAAGACGTATGCAAATAATATGAGCAACAGCTCTTTACTTATTCGTGTTGCAAGTGATAACAGTTACGTGCATATCTCAACTAAATAGATATAAGAAAACCGGCTGATGAGTTCACTCTTACATGATTAAAGGTTGCTAATTTGAATGACAACGCATTCGCGACAGTGCTTTTTCGATGTTTTCGCATTTCCAGACATGCAAAAGTTGAAACGACGCTCTGTACCTTGTGTAGAATCATTGAGGCATATTTATAATACTCCTCTATAATACTCATTTAAGCGAGGTGCATACCTACAGATGTTAACTACCTAGCCCTGCAGGCACTTTTCTGTGGTACGCAAGGTATTGCAAAGGCTGAAATAAATGCTTGGTACATTCAAGGAAACTCTGCAGAGAAGCTATTGCTGGTCATTGAAGGGACTCGCTGAAATACCTAAATAGAGCAGTGTAAAAGTGAATTAGTTGCTGTTATTACTGCTGGAGGCCTAATACTTTTTCCCTACGCCTGTGTGTTGCATCTAGATTTTTAGTGTACTCAGTAATGCCCGTTATCTGTTCTCCAGACTAGTGTCTAGAGATCGCTCACTGTAAAATTTCGATCTACCATGATTTGGCAGGATAACGCAGAAGAGAATAGTAAGAACAATTGTTTTTGGTTAAGTCTACTCTTCTGCAACACCTTCGACCACGTGATCGTTTAGTTTTACCGGGTTTTGCGCACAAGATGCGCAGAAGGTGCTGCGTTCTATATGTCTGCATTGTATTCAGTAAAGTCCCTGGACGCCACCTGCCAAGAACGGCGTTCATTTAAATATAAAGCTTAGAATTCTGATACTTTCACAGATTTATTTTGTTGATACATGCATAATATGGTTCCCTACAAAGTATTTGTTCTAACAATACATAGGAAGCGTGAAACGAGACGGTGGCACGGCTCTGGCGGCGCACTGTGGGGATGACACGGGTTAGGTGTAGCAGACTACGACAAGCAAGACCACCGCTTGTGCTGTAAACAAAGTTTTTTTTTTGCGAACGTTTGTGCCAAATATGTCGGTAAATACCACAGCTGCGTCCTAATAAATACAATAATTGATTCTTATTCACGTGGTGACTCAGTAAGGGTAGGAGTTGTGAGGGCTGACGGCGTATGTTGTTTTGCGAGAGTCTGCCCGGTGGCGTCCAGTCGCTTGTAGGTCGATCTTTACTTTAATTGATTGGGCATTAGTACCCATCATCTCGACTAATGTACTACGTTTTCGTTTGCTCTAGTACACATGCTAAGTTTTGACCATGAGCTAAAATGCATGACTGTAAATACAAGGACGTATTTCAAGACAAGCTTGTCTATCAGCTTGCTCAACTACGGGCCTTTAAAGCTGTGGCATTGGGAGTTACGCTTATTTAGTAGCAATGCCTGTGTTAACGTTAACGCCTTCAACTGTGTAAACGAGAAGCATTTCAGTGCCTACCTAATTTGCGAGTCTATCTTAACGCGGCACTTGTTTGCACCAGCGATAAGATATGTGAGCTCGCCATCGTTGTAAAGCATTGATGTTTCCGGTCTCCACCAGCACTGCTGCTTCAGAAACTTAGACCATCTGGTTATAGCACGATCAAAGCGTCTACCGTACCCTTTTGAAGCGTATAAACGCTACATTAGAAGAACGTAAATGCTACTCGTGGACGTGAACGATTCAACGCACAACACGGTATATCCTGCCCCATTTTTGTTAGTTATAGTCGTTTCTGGCTCGTTAAGCCCGTGCCGTGTCAACAACGCCCCGCCGCGGTGGCGTAGTGGTTTTGGTGTTGCGTTACTAAGCCCGACGGCGCGGGATCAATTCTCGGCCGTGGCGGCCGCACTTCGATGGGGGCGAAGTGCAAAAACGCACGTCTACCGTACATTGGGCGCACGCTAAATGACTCCAAGTGGTCAGAATTAATGCGGAATCCCCCACTACGGCGTGCCTCATAATCATTCTCGTGTTGGGGCGTAAAACACCACAATTTAATTAAAAGTTCTGCCGTGTCAACATGGATACCCGTCGATTGCGAGCGCAGTAGTAGCGGCAGCGTACGGGAGAGTGCATGGCCTGCAAAGGCAGGAAATGCATGGCTTCTGAGATTGGGCAGCACTCGGTAGCACGTGACAACACGCCAAACTTGCCTCTGGTGAGGTTGACGCGGCTCGTCGTCACGACAGTTTGGTGGCGCTACCCACCACCCCATTTCAAAGGGGACGCTCATAGCATCTATCCAGCCTTGCGCCATCAAGGTTCTACGCCGTACTTATAGGCTGGCGACTGTACTTCAAATACTTCACTGGATTTAAAAAGCCCGCAGATCCTAAATATTATCATGCGATAACAACTTTGGAATTTTACTAATACTACAATTGCAACATGCGTCAACCCTCCCACTTATAGGTTAGCCCAGCGAAAGCTATTAACTACCTAAAACAACTAATTTCGAGAAAACAAAGCGCACCTAAATATCATTGCATTGAGGGAGAGAGTCTTAGTTCATCTCAAATTGGGACGATTTTTGAACCCGCAGACACAACTGTATTCATAAATTCAGCGCACAGGCTTCGGACTTCGGAATAATCAACAAGGCACTCTCTGGAATAGCTGCAAATAAAACATCTATTATGCATAAAATTTATGCTTACTAAAGTTCTTCAGGCTAGAGCATCATGGAGTAATTCGGCTACTTGATTGAGTGAGCTGAGAGGTTGTTCAGTACACAAAAATACAATTAGAGCTAATTGATAGTTACGGAGAACTTGACATGTAACCTTATCTCGCAAAACTGTTTTCATTGTGCACTTGATTTCATTGTGTGTGCACTGCACAAGTCAATACAGTCAAAGCCACTGCCAGTAGTGATTAGCGTGACCACTAGTCATTATGTCTCACAAAATACCCCATTTTGAGTCGTCACACATATTATAGTATTACCACGTGGAATACTTCTTTCATTGTAAAAATCACAGTCTGAAAACCCAGAAACCAGGCACCTCACCGGAAAAACCACTGGGGTTGCCTTTTCATACATGTGCAATTTTCTATTTTTTATGAGTTAATAAACGCCTTTCTCTCTCTCTCTCTCTCGAACCTTATAACACATAACTTTGTATCCTAGTTTAAATACAGCCCTATAAATATAGCTGAGCTGCAGTGCACCGTGCGCACTTAATGGTCAGCACAGTCCTAGTTATTGCCACCAATGCCTGGCTTGGCTGCTGCAACATTATAGTTGTTCTATGTCGCTGTTGCCGCGCCAGAACTTCAGGGGTTCAGTTCTTAAATTATCGACTGTAGAATTGTATGACATATTTGGCAAGATTGGGATTTGAATAAAATCATCCCACGTGACTCACGAAACATATTTTTGTCTTTGTAGTGCAGCAGTTGTTTTTATTTACAACCGTTCTTGGTTTTCCCGTATCACCAGAACACCAAATGGTACAAAAAGCAAGAAGCACAAATACCTAAGGCCCTGACCTTTATACAAGATGTTTTGTGCTTCGTAGCAGCCATAAAATGCAAGTAGAGCAGATAACACACAAGAGCTTAGTCTCACGTAGTGGTCTAAATAAATAGGAAAACAACAAATGAAATCTTCCTTCATTGGTATACAAGGCAATTAAAAGCTATAACACTTTACATCTAAGTACAATGCTGTGAAGTTTTGTATTTCACCTGACCACAATAAGTTTCCTTCGTAAAACCTTGGAAATATAGTGAAGGTGACTTCATCAATCAGTTGTAATAAATTCCTTTTGAGGTCAAGAAGGCGTAGAATTTGGCATGCTACATTATAGTCCTTACTGTAATTTCGAAGCATGATTAGCTTGCGCGACAGGTGTATTCTGTGAATATACAGCGACAATTATCCTCTGAATTCATGATGTACAAAACAATAAAAAGTTCAAACAAATGTCATTAGGTGAGATACAGATCCAGATTTTTGGGTGCCAGTTACTGAGTAGCGTTAGTGGGCTACGAATTGTGATAGTGGAAGACGTCACATTCTTCAGTGAGACTATCAAGAAGTTACCGAGATTAACCTTGCGAAAATGCAATTTAGGCAAAGCACAACATTGAAGAAATAGACTATTCCAGGAATCGCTCTCGCAAGCGGAAACTGCATGATAACCTAATCACTTCGCGGATGTCAATCGAAGCCCCTCGCCAGCATGACTGGCAGCCCAAATGCATTCAAGACAACGACATTTAGAGCAGTGCAATAACGATAACTAACAAAAGAAATGAAGACTGCGCTGAGCGCATTCATATATGCTTTACATTTTGGAACTGTAGCGCTAACTGTGTGACTAAGGCGTTGAGCTGCTGAGCACAATGAGCGCAAACAGACGTATGCAGAATATAAAACAATCGTGTACCTAGCCTTAAGCCAAGTTAAAAATTTAAAAAAAAGATGACTGTAGGCGGAATGCCTATAGCACTGAATAAATATAACGACACAACGTACATTGCCACTGTTCAAATGAGTTATGTATAAGGCATGTACTGTAGCGAGATTCCTCTATTGCGCATTCCTAAAAAAACACTCGGCGCCATCTAGTACTGCTGCTGCGAAGCCTCCAAGACGGCGTGAACGAGTTTCTTCGAACAGAGGTACCTACCCAGCCCCGCATCTACAGCCACCCATGTCGGCTCGAAAGAAGTTCGTTGAAGAGCGGCTCGTATGTACACATTGGCACATGCTCAGTGGCCCAAGTTGGTGCGATGGTTAGTTTAGGACCCTGTTACCTCAGCACAGTAGACCACTGCGCTACCCATTGGACCGCGACTACCCAGTGACCCTGGTGACCGTCAACCGACATATAACGTTTTTGAGCGCATTTAGGCGCAATATCAGATTCGCTGCACATCAGATTGTATAACAAGCACTATAGATTTGAGCAGTACGGATTCCAAGTATGCCGTAGATATATGCCTTTTCTAGGTAACATTTATTCTGAGCCGTATTCAAAGACAATGTTTGTCGGGTTGGTAGGATGAAAGTGGAAGCTAGACATAGGACGAGAAGAAGAGCTTATTCAATGGATCTGTGCTTGTGCTGCTTATTTGTTTTTTAAAGCCCTTACCACATGTGAGTTCGCTTACTTTGTTTATTAACAAGTTTATTTATGCATTGCGGAAAAATCTTACCCTTAACATCAGCCTTGGTTGCAAATTATGTGTCCCCATTTTTTTAATTGATGCAAGAGAGCTTAAAAAAAGGTTAAGCATGAGTACTGGTGAAGTGAAACACTGGAAGTACGAGGCGCCGCTTAATTTTCAAATGAAAGGTAGCATTGGTAACTTTTACGAGATATTTATATGTGCTTCTCGCTGACAATTTTTTATCTGTCTATACTTTGAATTTTCATCAGAAAAAGCTCTCATGCGCATCCAAAACGCCTGACTGAAACACTCTTAAGCCCTCAGAGCAATTACACGAGGTATAATGCAATGTATTAGAGCACGTACTACTTTTTCGATAATTTCTGCAATTCCAAAACTGCAGCGAAAAATTCCTATGCTTCATGATTACTGTGCGCAACAAAATTGCTAGAAAAATATATATCAGGAAAGTACACTCACCCGCAACTAAACCCACGATCAAGACAGCCAATGCGCAAGCAGTCATGATTGCTTGCTTTAGCCTAGCCGCCGAACAAGGCAGCAGCCCTTTTTTATGCAGGTGCAGTAGCAGCTGCGACGGCACCTTTTCAGCAATAGCGTACACGATGCCAATAATAATGACTCACACAGTTTAGAACAGGAGTTTTCTTTCTTCCTCCGTGCCCTACTTGCTTGAGTCGGGAGTTGCTTATCTTAGCCACGAACGTATTATAATCAAGCGAATTATCACGCAAAATGAAGTCATGAAGATAATCATTGGCGCAACTCTACTGTGCACTCCTACTCCAGTACTACATAATTACGTTCCAGTTACATTCCGACTAAAGTTTTCGCTACAAGAGGTTTAACAGGAACAAAGAAAAGTTGAAGTGCATCGGCAGAGCTCAACAGCAAAAGTAGCTTTTTATTGCGATTACCATTTTTAGCCTACGTCAGGCGCTTTGAGCATTCTATCTATCTATCTATCTATCTATCTATCTATCTATCTATCTATCTATCTATCTATCTATCTATCTATCTATCTATCTATCTATCTATCTATCTATCTATCTATCTATCTATCTATCTATCTATCTATCTATCTATGCTTGTATCTAACCCTTTTATTGCCTACCTGGGTGACTTGGTGTAGTCCCATCACCGAATGGGTAGCGCATCGGGCTGCTATACTGAGCGAACCCGGTTCAAAACCAAACAGTCGAACTAACTTGGGTCACTGAATAAGTGGCAATGTATAACTGGGCAAGCACCGCTGTTCAATGAAACTCTGTGACGCCGACTTGTAACACTGGCCACGTGCCACTCAGTCTGTGCTGGTCTTCGATGTATCTCTTTGATGACAGCTGGTGTCGTGCAAGTAGGTGTGTGCGGCCCTTCAATGAACGCCTTTGACGCCAACTTGGGTAACTATGTATGTGGCATCGGGAATGTGCAGCTCTATAATGACGAAAACCATCCCTTAAATTTCTCTGATGCTGAGCGGAACCAAACACTCGTCCCAAGGTTTCTTCAAGGACAGCAACCCGATGTATTAACAGGCTGCGCCACATATGCGCGGGGTATGTACCAATTTTCAATGAGCGTCTTTCACTCCAACGCTTTGGAGAGCTGCGCCATGAGTGCACTAGGTATACGCCGCACTTCAATAGGCACCTCGCCAACTTGGGTGATTGAGTGCGCGGCAAGCCAGGGAACAATTCTAAGCGTTCGCAGGCACCAGTGCGCCAGGTGCCTCGTCTCGGTGGCCACGGGCAGACCTCGGCAGCGCCAATAGATGGCGTATCGTTTCCAGAAAGAAGCGCGATAAAGGAGCCCGGTTGCCTCATGAAGCGTTTCTTAGTTTTCGCACGCACGGCCGTGCTATGCGTTTCGGATAGTCCCGCTGAGGAGTCCCGCTGCAGTGCACACCTCATAAACGAAGTCCCGCTGAAATACACGCCTCAAAAACAACTCGCTTCGATGGTGGCAATACGTTGTGTCGGTATAATGATTTAATGATAACGTATTACCGTAGACAGTCATCGTGAGATCGGTTCTGCCGCACTAAATTGATTAAATTATGGGGTTTTACGTGCCAAAACCACGATCTGATTATGAGGCACGCCATAGTGGGGCACTCCGGATTAATTTGGACCACTTGGGGCTCTTTAACGTGCGCCAAAATCGAAGTACATGGGTGTTTACTGCATTTCGCCCCTACTGAAATGCGGCCGCCGTGGCCGGGATTTGATGCCGCGACCTCATGCTTAGCAACCCAACACCATAGCCACTAAGTAACCACGGCGGGTTACCGCAATCCTTTTTTTTAATGTAAACGCCGTGCACATCAGAAGCAGTTAATATTTTAATAACAGCAATGCCGACTCATGCGTTCAACATTTCTGAAGAACAAAAATCGGAGTCGAAGCAAACAGCAGACGCCGCACGAGCAATCTTAGGTAACCAAGATTTTATTAAAAATTAGAGGCATTTGATTTGTTGCAGATGTAGCGTACAATTTCCTGATGCCAGATTTTTTAAGCACTGCGCAATCTTCATGCTTGTGCAGCTACTCCGTTCACACGAACAGCTGAATTTTTTCACCTTTGTAGTGCAGCCGATTGTTTTGCCATAAAAGTCCGCTTTCCAGTCAAACGTACAGCTGCAGTTTCCGCACCTTAAATATATTGTGCTGTTCGCTGAGAATTCTGTAGTACCGGAAATGCCAGGCCCTAAAGAAAGAAGGCGAAGTGTATTCGTTATTAAGGATTATTGCGCCAGGAGTGCATGCTAGCACAAGGCGTTTGACACAGAACTTCTCTTCAGCAGCAGCGGCCATTGAGTATCTTCGTATATAAGTATTTATTTTCAGCCGACTGCTCTTAGCAGACCGCTTAGCGTGAGCTGTACTGAAGCGAGTAGATTAGTATGACCCTTTGCAGCAGCAGATAATCAATTTACTGTAACTGCTCCGCACAGTTGACATCGCATAGTCTCTAAATTCCAAATTTAGCGCCGTCATCATTATTCCCAACAGCGTATAAATTTTAATACATATCCAGTTTACGTACATACCAAGGTTATTCGATGAACCGCCGAAGTTATTTTTGAGCAACATGCTCATCTGTATTGTAAGTTTTGCAATCACCTTTCAAAAGCTTTCCCAAAGGCTTTACCGAAACATTCACCAGGTTCACTTCCCGCTACGGCGCGTGGCGCGTGAAAAATTCTTGCAAGACTGGCATATCCACTCCTACATCAAACAAGTTATGCAGAGGCCCAAACTATTTCCTCATCGACTTCATCGACAACTATTTCTTCAAAGCTATGCATTCTACAAAATATTTTGTGCATTTCAGTGTGCTATGTTCATGCTAAAATTCCACAGAACGTCCTAGTGGCGCACAAAAATCTAGTGAATTCAATGAAAGTGAAGAAGCACGTGCACTGGGAAACACGTTAAGGGAATGCGAACCAACACTACAACGATCTGGTAGCTGATAGAAACGCCATCTGAAGATACACATGGTCGCCATGTAATCGTTGCATTCGAACGAACCATCGCTAGCAGCGTAGCAGCTGTACTCACCAGTATACCCAGTTATTTTATCGTTCGGGTTTGGAATAAGGTCCATGGGTCCTGGGGCTACGAATAAAGAAAGCAAATTTGTTACACATCCAGCTTTAAAAAAGTATTTGACAGTATGAAGCATGTTCGAGATATGCAATAAACAAGAGTAGGTAGACAGAGATGAAATAGCTCTATGCCGAAGAATGCACTTGCATTTGAAGCACTTCATGTCGTCTGACAGAAAAAAGCATTGAGGGAGTTTTGTTTGACAACAAGGCTTAGTCAGAAAGAGTCTCAAACCAACACTGCCGAGTATTTGTTTTATGTCAAACATAGTAAACTGAAGGTACTTGATTGCGCCAACATACACTTCGTAGAACCCCGATTCGAAACTGATTCTTCGATTCGCCGTTGAAGGACGAGCTGCTGACACACGGTTCGTTACGAGCCAGCAAAATCTGGACGTTTCAGCTACAACTACCCTTAAGTAGGTCGGTTCATATTTGGGTTAGTTGTGTGTACACCTTGAATTGAAACGCACTCCTGAGAAACAGTAACGCAAAGAAACTGCACTGAAGACACGTACGTCCTTCACTATACGATCCCGCTATCTCTGCTCGTACTGTTTGTGAACGGCACGTTCCACGTTATTGCTGTACACCAACAAAATTTGACCCCTCAGCCTCCTTGTCCCCCTTGCCTCAGGGATGTGTAGCTGGCCAGAGCCTCGGGTCATCTGACCTTTGCGTTTTAAATCTTTCCCTCGAACAACGTGACTCGCCTTCCTTAAGGGACAATTTGCACACGTCAATGTGTTGCTGACCCGCATTGAACGAGGTAGAACACTGTAATGAAAATACTGCGAATGAAGAACTGGGAAGATCTGCATCGTTCGGAACTCATTAGTTACCATGGAGTTCGCTACTTTAACTAAATGCTCGCCCCCCAGTGGCCGCGCCGATAACCAGCCGATCTAGGGTCAGCCGCAGGTTCTCACGTTACAACGTGTGCTGCACGTTGCCCCCCCCCCCCCCCCCCCCCCCCCCAAGGAAAAAAAAAACGGATATGGAAAGAACTTCACGGTGTACCATTATGCGTGTCATCGCGGTTGAAAGAGAGCAATCCATTATTTCATTATTTTCTGCAAGTAGCAGACGACAGGCAACGGAGAGAGAAATGTACAAGAAACTTGGGACGGCATGAGAAATGCTTCATTTGGGAGGGCTTCTTCATTCCAGGAGAGAAGACAGTTGCTTCAGTTCTGCATATTTGAAGTATGTCGCTCTCATTTCAAATGGCGAAGTGTACTTTCTTTAGACAAACGCTTTAATAAAGTACTGATGTGCGCTTAAACATAATTTGATTTGTTTTGTCTGCCCCAGCATTAGTGTTGCTAGTGCCTTGAGCAACAGGAATATTCTCATTAATATACTTCTGTGCACAGGTACCGGTAGCAGGAACGATAACTAGCTCGCGAGGTCTGAAGTGAATTATGACACCTATTATGCTTCGAGGCAACATATTGTGACGGAAGCGAGATGGAGGCGAAGGATGTATTTACAAAATATATGCAGAGGAGGCTAGGGCAAGGGACGTCCGATCCGGGCCAAGAGCTAGCGTCTTCATCGTCGTCTTTGTCGTGCTGCCAAGCATCGCGTTGATCCATGTATGGATTGCCCCGTAACATCATCGTTTTGATAGCATACTTTATCGGTGTAAGGAGAATTTGGTGTTTTCTCATTCAGCGCGGTGAGTTGTCAGTTTTATTCGCTCGCAAGAAATTTAGGAGCAACTGCAAACAGCAGAAGGAAATAGGTTTGGGCATGTTGGTAATTTATCGTTATAGAGAATACATAGCGCAGTAACAAAAAAGGCCAGGTCGACACAGGACAGCGCCAGTCGTGTCTCGACCGGACCTTTGTGCTTACAGCGTCATGTATTCGGTATAACAAGCAAACGGCGTTCGTTTCAGATTAGGAGCATTCGGCCAGGCCACAGCGCCACTAATTTGCTTTTCGACACTGTGCAAAAAGCCAAATTTCATTACAGCTGGTCCGTATCGCTTCCAAGTCACGCATTTAGACTAATACAAGTGACATTGCTGATTCCCGTTGAATCGCCCGCTTTCTTCATACTAATGTGATTATCGCGATTCCTTCAAAAATGATTTTAGTGTTTATTTTGTCAATGTTGTCATTGACTTTCAAAAGTAGTGGACAAAGTGGCGCTGGCGGGTATTACAATTATGCTCATTGAGTGAAAGAAATTCGTTATCTGCGGTAAGGAGTAAACAGTGAGTGCTGCGGTAATAGTTTATCGCCGAGTCACACTGGCTGCCCTCACACATTTCACCAAGACATGACTGCCTAGGTACGTTACCACTGCACTTACCCGGTCCCATTGCTATTCCGTATACGTCGGCCACATCCGACTCTTGGAGTTCATAATCTGTTTTGTCTAATAAGAACAAAGCAAAAAAGAACGAATGAAAAGATCACACATGGACACTAAAACACCATATATCAGGAGAAAGCGCTTCTCCTCATAAAGTGAAGTAGACGCGCGTGTGAAGCGATTTAGGCTTAACTATTGCCGAAAGCACAATAAACTGCATCACAACACATGCGTCTACGTCCATCTTGGGCCAGTGGCTTCCTCTACCGTCAGGCCGCGCTAAGCCACCATACTGGAATGTGCGGCTGGCTGTATAGCGGCGCTTTGCCGTACGTGAAGAGCCGTTCCGCGTGCTACGCAATCGCTTCTTCTGTATCTTTCTTAAAATACGTTTCTATGTGCATCTCTGTATGCAGTGGCTGTGTGGTCCACAGGTATCAGTTCATCTGGCAAGATCAATTTCCCAAGTGCTTTCGCTTAGCGGGGCATCTGCAACACAACTGCTGCAAGCGGCCACTGGAAATTTTGATGATCCGCACGCTTATGATGATTATGAAATTATGAAGATCCGGAAGAAAACAGTGAGGCGGCAAAATTGCATTCAGTTCGAGGCTATACGTTCCTGCACGCCAGGTAGAAGGTATATAGACGAAAACTTGTAGGGCTTCCAGGGGGCAGCTATCTATTGCCGAGGCCTGCTGGAACTGGCGGAAATAAGGACAGAAAAACCGCGATAACGCTCAACCTGTCCTTATCGCATACTGGCTGCCAGTGTTCGCTTACAATGAAGCCGTCGTGAGCTGCCCCATCATAAAATTGGCAGCGCAGCGCTTGCTGTGCCGACAGCTTGGGGCTAGGGTTGATATTGATATTTTGTTGCGATTGCTTCCACTGAATTCCGAGCCACTCTTAGAATCCATTGTTTATGGCCGGCTAATCCTACTTAGAACGCAGGCGAAGCGTCGCTGTGACCACTGACTGAAGCGCGAGAAGGAATAGCATCTGAAAAGGCACCGGTACAAAATGGCGGCTCTGGTGTATAAACTACTGAGGTACTTCTTGTTCCCCAAGCCCTCTCACAGTTTGAACCTGAGGCTCTTCGGGTCACTGTATAAAATCACTGTCTTCGGGTAAGCGCACTAAAAACCATCTTGGCACATCCGACACCGCCGTCTCTGCGTGGCCTTCCCCCTCCATAGGGGCCCTCAGAAGACGTCAGCGTGACTCCCAACTTTTCGCGGGTCTACGCGAGGATGGGTTCGAGGACTAGCTCATAAGCGTCTACCGAGCCAGTAATTTCAACTCATATGGGACAATTTTCAAACCTGCCGAACGTCCGCTTCTAACTCTCCGATGTCCGTAAACCTGGTTTTTGAGCCATGAGCCACATATTCCTAACTGGGTAACCTTTACGCCAAAGCTCGGTAAAATTTTCGGCATTCCCGCTGCACCTACACCGCCTGAATTGGGGAAACTTTTGCAATGTGGCGATAGCGTGAACTACGTCTTGTTCCAAAGCATTAGAAATGCCATATTATTGAAGACGTTGTAATGCCCGCATCTGCTACGATGCAAGGGGGCGCTCACAGCAAGAATAGTGAAGGAAATAAACAGCTAGTGAGGCGTAGGCTCCAGCGATCAGCTCTGCAGCTTACGTGTCGGTCATTGTTTTTTTTTCGCACTCTGACATGGTGATATCTAGGACTAAAACAACACCGAACTTACCAAAGATCCTGCACATCAAGCCCTCGCCGCGCAAGCCCATCAGCCGAGTGAAGCTCTCGCCTTCCCGATATCGCAGAGGTGCGATTTAAGCTGCCCCCCTTTTGGACGAAGAATCCCTAGGTGACGTTTATAGAAGCCGAAGCGCAGTTCCACCGGCACTGGATCGCTTCGCAGACGACGCAGTACTATAAAGTGACCTCGTCTCTATCACCGGAAGTAGTCAACGACCTCATCAACGTCCTCACCCAACCTACGGGTTGTAGCGCCCTCCTTTGGGCAGAGCGTAGAACCAGGATGGCGCGCGCCCGCATGAGACAAAAAAAAAAAAAAAAGAAGGCGCTGGCCGTGGCACGTGAAGCCATGCCTCGCGGTTCTACTCTGGCGTCGATTCGGGTCAGCCCGGTCTTTCCTTCGCTCCTGAGGCATAAGCCTACAAGGTAAAATTCCGTATCAGCGCCTCAAAAGAAGCTGACGTGTACCGTACCTTCGGAACGCACTCGCCTGCAACAACTCTTGACCAGCGAAGAACTTGTTGATAGACGCCCCTCCCAAAGGCTACATGGGTTGCGGCAGCTCTTGGGCGAAGGTAACGTCAACACCCACAGCGCTCTGCTCAAAGAACGTTTCCTGCAGCGCCTTTGCCAAGCTCTTCACCTTCTCCTTGCCACCGCTGATGGCGCCACGCTAGACCACCTGGTGGAACTCGCCGATAAGATTCACGAGGCTGCCGCCCCTTGAGTTTCTGTCATCGCGACTACACCTTATCCGTCAGCGGTAGCCCAGCTCGAAGCCCGCACTGACGACCTCACGACTGCCATTGTTTCACTCCACGAGCCCAGACGATGCCAGTGCTTTTCAAGTCTGCGTGCTTCGCTGTCTTCTCGCGACGCGCGGGCAAGGACCCCTCAGCTCCAGCGAACCTTAAGCAACACCATTAGGAGGAGTTTGCGTCGGCCTTGAGTTTCACGTGCTCAGGCGATTCCAGTGCTCGTCCTGGGCCTATACAGATGTTGACGTTGCCACACTATCCCAAGGCACCCCCACGCCTGCGCCTACACAGCCGGCCACGGGCCTGTGGCGCCTCTTCCACCGCCAGAACGTGCACAGCAGCGTTACTCCGGTTGGAGTACAACCCGTCCTGCTTGTTATTTTTGTGGCTATTTGAGGCACATCTCCCGGTTCTGTGAACTGCGCCAGCAGGGTGAGTGGCGTGGGTACGCTCCTCAGGAATGTGGCAACATCGGTCCAATTGTCCAATCCAATCGGTTCAAGCGGACATCCTACCCTGGCCTTCGTATAACGCCATCGATCTCCACGCATTCTCCTCGTTGAGGGTGGGAGGAGACTATCTTTTCTTCTAGTGTCACCAAAGTGTTGCTCGCCTCAAGCACCATTCATGAGACAACTTCTCGCTTGCATACACCAATGGCTTCACAGAACGTACGTTCCTATTGCACACTGTCTCACATGATTGCGATACACATCTGCCCGGGACCAAAGAACCGCGATGCCATCATGTCGTTTGTTACTTTCGCACAGGATACTGCTACACAACGCTAGAACCAGTATTTATCCTTTTTTATTGGATATACGGCTGCTCACCAAGGTTCGTCCTGGATGTATTTTTCTTCTCGGTTCCCGTAGCATTTCACAGCTTTCGTTTCGGTGCAGCTTGTGGCTCGCCTTTCCTACTACCATCATCTTGCCCGCATTAAGACCGGCATCTGCAGGAATGCCCGCAAGTTTCGCTGCGCTCGACTTGCCGCGCTGTGATTTTCTCCCTTCGAGACAAGGTTCTACGTTGAATAGCTGTGTTGCGTTCCCGGCTTATGCAACAAATTCCTTAGTCGGTTTCGCAAGGGTGAGAAGGGCTTGCGCAGGCATGCCTTGTTAATTACTGCCTCTCGCTCGTTCGCGTTCCTTGTTTTCTTTGTAGCCGTCGGCCAAACCTAATGTGTGATTCTAGTATGAAATCGTATACTTGGCGTTTCTGCCCCGCCCCCAGGCATCCGATTACCCAACGAGGGGAAATTAGTATGAGAGCATTATGCGACTTCTCATGTTCCTCATCGGTAGAGATCGTCTTCAGCATACTTCGCGTCTTCGTTGCCACACACACACACACACACACACACACACATATATATATATATATATATATATATATATATATATATATATATATATATGCGGCGCCGCGGTAGCTCAATGGTAAGCACATCGCACGCGTAATGCAGATCGGTCAAGTCTTTCGCATCATTTAGATTAAAAGGGGAAGTTGTCGATGGCCACAATCCAAACGGCAGTCTTGTGTTTGCGAAAACATGGTTCCTCGATGCATATTTATTTATTCAATTCAGGTTACATGTCCGAATTGCAGAACTGAACTTCAGTAGCATTCGATATAAGTCGTGCGTGATGGCCATTTCATGCAGGACGCTCCTCCCGAAAATTTCACTGACGGAATTGTTGCCGCAAAACTGTATCGATATTACATGTTAAAACGTATCACGGAAATTGCGACTATCGTGTTTAAAATGAATAGGTTGATTCCTTTTTCAGAGGAATTCGTCACAACACAAATGTGAAGCGTGTATTCTAAGAAGCAGTGTCCATCTCTGTTGCACAATCGCAAACACGTGTCCCTAAACGTGCACAGTTCTTTATTATTTAGAGTTTCGGATGAAGGGCGAAGTAATGACCGCAGCCGCAAGCATGCGATATATGTCCTGCTAAACGGTTCGAACAGTAACCCGGAGTTTACTAGGTGGTATAGGTATAACCGACGGGACGGTGAGTGCATATGTGGCTTAACTGCGTCGTTATAGAGCTGCGTCGACATGGCGCGCGTGCCGATACACATACAGGGTGACCAGACAGGCGAATACGGCGTGAGCTGCTGCGGTGCCACTGAGCGACGAGGGATCTGATGGCTGTAGGGTACAACAGAGTACCAGGAAAGTCGTCGCCCGTACACGCCAACTGAGTTAGACAGAAAGACATTTGCAAGCACTACCATCTTTACTGCGCTTATAGGTGTCTAGAGTGGTGGCCTTGCTTTCTATACGAAATAAAGCACCGGATACCTAAGTATACCAATTCCAAAAATATACTATCAATAGAAAAATTCATTTATTAACGCCAACATTTCTCACCATTTTATGCTACATTCGTAATCATTAGGTAGGCACTTTAGAACAGGAAGATGCAGCTTTAGAACAGGAAGATGAAGATAACATAGAGCTAATGAATGAAACCGTAACTAGGCTGATCTCAGAAGCAGCAATTGAAGTGGGAGGTAAGACACCAAAGCAACCTGTAGGGAAGCTCTCCCAAGAAACAAAGGACCTAATAAGGAAACCACAAAACATGAAAGCGTCCAACTCAAGATATCAGATAGAATTCGCTGAACTGTCAAAACTGATCAACAAGAAGAAAGTAAGGGATATTCGACATTATAACGTGGAACAAATTGAGGAAGCCGTAAAATATGGACGCATCATGAAATCAGTAAGAAGACAACTAGGCATAGGACAAGGCAAGATGTATGCACTGAAAAATAAGCATGGTAATATCATCAGCAATTTCGATGACATAGTAGAAGCAGCAGAAGAATTCTATACTGACCTGTACAGTAGCCAAAACAGCCAAGCTACTTTCATTCGAAATAGTGATGAACCGGATACAGAAGCTCCTTCTATAACTAGCGATGAAGTTTGAAGGGCCTTGAAAGACATGACCAGGGGAAAAGCGCCTGGAGAAGATGGAATAACAGTAGATTTAATCAACGATGGAGGAGATATCATGCTTGAAAAGCTTGCGGCCCTTTTATACGCAATGCCTCACAACTTCAAGTGTACCAGAGAGCTGGAAGAACGCCAACATTATACTTATCCATAAGAAGGGAGATGTTAAAGAATTGAATTACAGACCCATTAGCTTGCTTTCGGTATTGTATAAAATATTCAACAAGATAATTTCCAATAAAATCAGGACAACACTTGACTTCAGTCAACCAAGAGAACAGGCTGGCTTCCGGTAGGGATATTCTACGATGGACCATATCCATGCCATCAATCAGGTAATCGAGAAATCTGCGGAGTACAATCAACTTCTCTATATGGCTTTCATAGATTATGAAAAGGCATTCGATTCAGTAGAGATACCAGCAGTCATAGAGGCAATGCGTAATCAAGGAGTAGAGTATGCATACGTGAATATCTTAGCAAATATCTACAAGAATTCAACAGCTACCTTGGTTCTCCACAAGTAGAAAGATACCTATCAAGAAAGGGGTCAGGCAAGGAGACACAATCTCTCCAATGCTATTCACTGCATGCTTAGAAGAAGTATTCAAGCTCTTAGACTGGGAAGGATTAGGAGTGAGGATCGACGGCGAATATCTCAGCAACCTTAGGTTTGCAGATGACATTGTCCTATTGAGCAACAATGGAGAGGAATTACAACAAATGATTGAGGACCTTCATCGAGAAAGTGCAAGAATTGGGTTGAAGATGAATATGCAGAAGACAAAGATAATGTTCAATAGCCTGGCAAGGGAACCAGAATTCAGGATCGCAAGTCAGCCTCTAGAGTCTGTAAAGGAATGTGTTTGTCTAGGTAATTACTCACAGGGGACCCTGATCACGAGAAAGAAATTTACAGAAGAATAAAATTGGGTTGGAGTGCATACGGCAGGCATTGCCAAATCCTGACTGGGAGCTTACCACTGTCGTTGAAAAGAAAAGTGTACAATCATTGCATTCTACCGGTGCTAACATATGGGGCAGAAACTTGGAGGTTAACAAAGAAGCTCGAGAACAAGTTAAGGACCGCACAAAGAGCGATGGAACGAAAAATCTTAGGAGTAACGTTAAGAGACAGGAAGAGAGCGGTGTGGATCAGAGATCAAACGGGGGTAGACGATATTTTAGTTGACATTAAGCGGAAGAAATGGAGCTGGGCAGGCCATGTAATGCGTAGGATGGATAACCGGTGGACCATTAGGGTTACAGAATGGATACCAAGAGAAGGGAAGCGCAGTCGAGGACGGCAGAAAATCAGGTGGGAAGATGAGGTTAGGAAATTCGCAGGCGCAAGTTGGAATACGCTAGCGCAAGACAGGGGTAATTGGAGATCGCAGGGAGAGGCCTTCATCCTGCAGTGGACATAGATATAGGCTGATGATGATGATGATGATGATGATGATGATGATGATGATGATGAAACGCCAAAGTATCGTCATCTCTAGGATTTGGGTGGTGATGACTGCGTGACGCACGTACATGAAACAGATTTTTCCTGCAGCCCGGCAGAAAGCACTTTCGTTTTCATATGCTCATCAGAATGACGGTGGGGTGTCAGTACTATGTCCTCAAGGAATACTTTGTTGTCATGTCATGCCTACAACAATCCGGCATTTCATCAGGACACGGTGCATTCGGTGTAAACCACTGAACTTACGTAGTTCCAAAAATTCTGCACCTATATGGCCCAAGAGATGTGCGACTTCCCCTGCCGAAGAAAAATAAAATTGAAAGATCATCCACACGCTCAGAAACAGCACTTAAACATACATCTACCCAGTATCCCAGATAACGCAGGACAACATGTTAAAGACGAAACAATGATGGGACCAACGGTGTTTTGCTAGCAGTGGCCTTGCGCACTCTGGCGAATTTTACAGCGTAAGCTGTTATGGACTCAATCCAATAGCGGTTTCGGTTCGCGTTGTTGCATACTGGCGCCTCCATACTGGCCTCCGCCAGTATGGAGGCGCCTTCTAGTTAAGGCGCCTGCGGAGCCGCATGCACAGGCGCAGACGATGAGATGCGATTCAGACGAGGCGCGCAATAAGTGCGATCCCGATGTGAGATGTGCGCCACGTATTCTCGGTACCTCTTCAGTACACGTTATGACGTCTCCTCGCAAGGTACGAACCGCTGCTGAAGAAGCGAATCGTAGAGCTACGTGCGCGGCTACAACCAAGCATCATCGCGCTCAGCAGACTGCTGTGCAGATAGCACTACAAACCGCAGCTCGCCGCCTACGCCGGGCAGACAGTTGAGATCGCTCTCGTCAAAACGAGGTGAAGAGACTTTGCCGCGAATACCCTGTTGTGCGTGGTGCCGAAATTGCTACTCTTAAGCTGCTCCACCAGCTGACGCTGTGACTGTGCTGCGTGTGCAGCGCAGGCCTGTAACTTTTTTTCTGTTATGACTGATTAGTCAAATACATGCTTGCGTAAACCGATATTTACTCGCACAATTGCGTAATCACGCATGAATGTCAAATTGTGCGTCACATTCGCAAACATCGTAATCAATTTTATTGCGATAGCAGTTATATGGACACTCCAAGCGCATTTCTGCCGTCGGTGTTGCCGTGAGGTTGCGTATAGAGTCCAACGGCGATAAAATCGTCGCCGTGCGCCGTATGCTGTGTGTGCGAGTGAAAGCGTACGAGAGGAGCCGGAAATCGTGCCTCAATGTAGCGAACGCGAGGGAGCGCGCGGTCGTCTTTGACGCCCGCGAGGCATAGGGGCGAGGCGAGGGAGAGGGAGGCGGGGGAGGTTGCGTTCGGCTCCATCGACTACTGGGCCGCCATTTTATAGCTATGCGGTATGCTCTATTCTATACTAGTCTTATCATCCAGCGCTCACGGCCGGCTGATCCCGTTGATAACGTGAGCGGATCGTCGCTCTGACCACTGACCAAGCGCGAAAGGCGCGAAAAGGCATTAGCATCGAAAAGGAATCGCTAGAATATACCGGCCCTGCTCACAGCGCAGCCGCGCCGTATCTTGAAAGCGATCTCCGATGCGGGCGAAGTGCGCGCCCGCGCGGGCCTCATCTTGAAAGCGATCTGCGATGGCGACAAAGTGCATGCGGCGAGTGCCGGTAGCTTAGTATGCGCCCTGCTTTTCACGTTTAGTTCCCGTTGAAGCGAAACGAGCGACAGCGTTTTCACAGCGAGTTTCCATAGTAATCAGGCGAGGTGAGTTCATGTTTACCTGTGCGCGCGTGGCACCATGCTTGTCTATTTAGCTAGTAAGTAAATGTTTACAAGTTTATACGGCCAAGTAAATTACTATCCTTGCTTCGTATAGCTCCACTAATTTGCTATCGCAATCGTTCCTTCGCCTTTTTCAACTTGTAACGTTTTCCTCTATTATTATTTTAGTGTTACAAGGTTGTCGCGCGAAACAAGAAAAAGAATGAGAAGTCAAGACATGGCGAAGGCGAGTACCTGCGTCTCCTACGCGCGGCAGCAGCGTGCTCAAAAGGAGTTTGGAGCCAAAAATAATAAGCGTGACGTTAGGAGACAGGAAGGCAGTGTGGTGGAATGGAGATCAAACGGGGGCAATGGCTATTATAGTTGAGGAAAATTAAACGCAGTCGAGTACAGCAGAAAAGTAGGCAGTTTAATGACATTAGGAAATTCTCAAGCATAAGGTAAGGTTAGCTATCATGCAGCAGTGCACATGAATAGGCTCATGTAGATGATGATTTTGGTTGATGTTGATCATTATTTGTTAGATAATGGCAGAAAACTTCAAAACAATGGTTTAACCGGAGGCCTCATATCTAGATTGTTTACTCAAATATAGAAAAATCTGTACTCACCAACCTTGGACAAGGGCCTCAACAAGGCCGGCAGTCTCGCCACCAATCTTCCTGGAGTATGTAGAGAATAAAAGACACGTATGCTGTACGCTTGACTCTAAAGCTGTGTGAAGCTCGTAAGAATAAAAGCATCGTCCATTAATTAATCTGCAGATCATATGAGTGCTCAGACAAGGTCTTCAATATCGACGAATACGGTAGTTCAGATTGAGCTCAACGCTGATTAGAAAAGGTTCCCAAATAATTTCAGCACGAAAGACTTCGCCGTCTTTGCGGTTATCTTGCAGAATGAATATCTGCTTCGGCTGTTTCATTCCCTCAGAGAACACAGCAATTGTCTTGTTAGCACATCAGCTGCAAAATAACACCACAACATTAAAATCATGTCTAATTAAGCAGAAATGGGTCTGTTCTGCGAAAAGTTATCATTTACCGTTGTCACAAATAGTAATAGTTCTCGTATTAACGTTTTCTGAGTAGCGCGAGTGAGTGAAGTACTGGAATAGGACACTCCTTAAATTTTTGCTATCTGACTAAATAGAAGATGCTACGTTTACTACTTCAAAAATTTAAGCATGGTATAACAAAGTAGAAATGAAATCATTCGGATAACTATTTTACAAGTGGAAAACTACATACAGCCCTGATTACCTTCACAGCCATATACCGGAGCCTCTCGTTAGTTCACTGACAGCATATATGAATTCAAAACAGCGGTCCTTAAGATGTTGCGCAATGCATGATTGTCAAACAAATCGAGTAATAATTGGGCGTAGTCATATAGCATTTCATTTCAGAAACCGCCGAACTGGCTGAATGGTTAAGGTGTGCTACTGAGCACCGAGGGGTTACCGTATGTGGGGGGTGACATACATTCAGCAATATTTCAGGCCAAACGTTCGTTTACAACGATTTATGATAACTTTATGAGCTTCACTTAATCTTAGCACAAAGCCTCTCAATGACTGTGGGCTACAATAGGGTGGTGAAAACCATTATAAAAAATTTTGAGTCGTATTTCAGGAGCTACTTCCAGCAAAGGGAATGCTCGGGAGTGCGTAGGATTATTCGCACAGATGACAAACACCTAAACACCTAAACGGAGCAGCGAATGGGTAATTTATAGAGTCAATGCCCTTACCTGCCGCTACTAACGAGAAAAAAAAACACATCTAAGTTACAAGTGGAAGAACGTATTCCAAGGCTATATTTCTCCTATAATTACGCAGCTTGCTATTCTGATGTGAAGTATTCTGACGTCTACGATGAGTCGTTACGAATGATTACCACGGATGGGCCCCTACATGCGTCTACAGACCGGAAAGCACAAAACCTCTCGCCCCATCAAGCTGTCGCGCTCTTTCGCCTGTCTGCCGCATAAAAGAACGTCTTTCATCTTCGTAACCATCCCTTGGACTAAACCTGTGCGGTCAAGCACCGCAAGAACAATGGCGATGTCGATCCAATCCACCGGTAGTCATATATCTCGAACTTAGCCACATCATCCAAATAGAGGTAAACAGAATGCTAGCCCAATATATAATTCAACCGGCTACGTTTTAGCAAGTGGAAATCTTCTTTCACGGCTTCATATGGTCCATTAGCCTGTGTTGTCTCGGTGACGTCAGTGTATTGTTACCGTGGTTACGCTGCCAGCTTTATACCACATCGGGGATGAAAAGAAACAAAATAGGGAGGCCCTGGCGTCACGGTTTTAAAGCTGGAAATGCAGCCACGTTGGTGTGCTATCTTCCTTCGCGCTTCCAATCAGCTCTCCGGAGCAGATTGAGCGAGCTTTGAACTTGCATTGCTACAAGCTACCGGAAGTATGCACTGCTGAAGGGGGCCAGATCAAAACCTACGAAAGTTTTGTAACAGTTTAAGTGAAGCAGACCCGCGCCTGTTTTTCCGTGGCAAGTTCAAGGAGATCACGAAGATCCGTGCCGTGATTACATGAGTGCCTCTGATGCTAGCTCACACTCACAGACTAAAACGTTAAAGCTCACACACCACGCACGTGACTCCAAACTCAGCTTACCTCACTAACGGAACGTTCTTCGTGAAAAAGCCGTGCCGAAAAATCTTGCCTGACTTTTCGGAGACCGAGAGCAGCCGCAAGAGCTTCAGGAGCGCGGTTGCTATAGAAACGATACTCTTTCGAACGCTAGGTTTAGTGCTCCTTTGCAAAAAACAGCACGTGACTTGTGCCACACTCTCTCCAACATGTCCGAGCTGGCTGCGCCCTCGCCTGCGCTTTCGTTCCCCCATAGTGATGAGCATCGGTGTGAGGCACCTTACGTGGGCTTCTCTAGAAACTGGACTCGGCAGCGCCGACCAGTCCATTCGCCTCCTCGTGCATAGGAAGGAAGGATATCGCGACACGTTCACAGAGAGTGAATACACTGCCTGTCATTCTTTCTAATCTACATTCGAGCGTTCTCGGCCAGGTTCAAGATGCCACGACCACTCGTCCGGTTGGTGTCTCCCGGACCTACGGCCGGGATTGGCGTCGATATTTATTACCCTGTCATTGCCCGTGCGTCCGTCCCCACGTCACCACATGCTGGACCATTTTAACGCCGAAAGAAATCACCCTTGATTCCTGATGGCCTCTATGAGGCCCTTAACGTTCCACCTGACCCATTTTTTTTTCAAGTTGGGAATAACTTCCTGGGTTTATTAGTTGCCTCTGCTTCTAACAGCAAGTTGGTTGGCTTTGGTACGGACAACGCCACCTGATCTGAAATTGTACGTGTTCTGCTAAGGAGCTGTGCTACATTCGTCAGTTATTTTCTAGTAAGCGATGTAGTAGAAAATCGACGCCACTCACAAGACGCGCCAGCGCAGTGCTGATGACGTTCAGTTGCTGAAATTGAAGTCGCGGCTTCGATCCTGGTCGCAAAAGCTGTATTTCTATAGGATTAACTAAAAAGTGTCTTTTATATAGATTTAGGTGCACGTTAAAAAAAAAGCGTAGGTGGTCAAATATACACCGGAGTCCTTACAGCGTGCCTTACAACTACACCGTGCCTCATAATAATACCATGGTTTTGGCACGTAACACACCTGAATTTAAACCTTTGATTTTTGATGGAGGCACTCGTCAATTCCTCACTGATCGCGGCCACTACTGCTTCTCCAGCATTATTGATGACCTGACTCGCTCCTGCACCACAAAACACATGTTTATGCTAGTTATCAGCCCCAACCTTACGGCCTTACTCAATGATTCAGCGAGGCGCTAATGACTTGCTTTCTGTGTGTGTTCCCCGCAAACCACGAGGGCGGAGACCTTACATTGCCCTCCGTTACATTTGTTTATATTTTCTCCCTCCAAAATACTCCTTGTGTTTTAACACTTTATCTTCTCTTTGACCAGCACCTCATGTCGGCAACACTTTTCGCGCCGCCATTGATTCGCCGACTGAGTACACCCGTGACGCCATCTCAAGAGCGGGCGAGGCACACCAGATCGGTCACTATTGACTTACTTTCACGCAAGACCATCAAAGGCAGATTTATGACTTCCATCATCGCAATGTTGAATTTAGGCTGGGCGCCTTTGTTCTTTTATTGGCTGTGACTCGGCGCGTTAGGCACTGAAAAATTGCTTTTCCGGTATTCGGGACCCTACCGTGTCTTGGAATGCGTAAGACATCTTTTGCGAGACTGCCGTGCTGGAGTCTTCCTGTTTCTCCGCTTCTTCGTATACAGCGTAGTTCAATTGTCCCACCTTAGACTTTCTGCTCGACCGTACCACAGGAAGCACCGAGACGGTGCTTGAGCCGTCGAGGTTATGTTATGGTATTCCACGTTCATATCAAGAGAAATCAATATTGGTGAGGATGAAGACGACGCCCTTGTTCTGCGCGCTCGCGATAATGTGTTTTTCTTGCGTGTTTGCATCGAAATAATAATCTGCTACAAAACTATATATAATTTATTCTAGAAACACAGCAAGTTTAAGTGTAAGTAAGCTCACGTGGAAGGTACTTTCGTGGCACGTAGATTGGCTGGTTTGTGGAAATTACAGCGGGTGAAGTTTAATAAAATCGAGCGTTAAATAGCTTCTGTGTGATAAATACTGGTTGCAGTGTCCGAATATAGAGCCTAAGCAAAAAGAATGACGTTGGCTGACGTGACAGTGGGTTCTGAGGCGGGAAAGCAAGAAAAGAAACACAGCAAGCGCACAGATCGAGCGAAATGCGCAGCAGATAAATGATAAATAAATAGGTATATCAGTGAAAAAAAATATTTAGCTCTTCTAGTTCCACGATACTGTCATCTCTCACAAATCTTCATAAGAATAATGCGGAGGATTCATTTAGAAAATTTGACAGCAACTTCATGATAGACCCGGGAGAGACTACTTCAATGTCAATTGCTTTGAGTATTTGCGTATGTCTGAGTCCGAAAAAAAAACACTCATCTTTATAACATATGTGTTTACACTGACACTTGTGACAGTTTCTGTGAACAATAAATTTTCAGAAAATCTTCTTTTTGTGTTTCTGCGCATGACGCTTTCTTTGTGTTGTAGCCGTGCAGTAGAAATATAGCTTCAATTTACTAAACAACTAAAGCCCAAGTGTGAAATGCAAACAAGTTTCGAATATGCTGACTGGAGACCTTAGTACATCTGGATTGACACTGTCCCGAAGTCGCTTTCTTCTGAAGTCTTTATTATTCGCTGATATTTTTAACGACGCAATATGCTATATGACCAGTGGACGCTGTAACGTAAAACTATTCCCCTAATCTGTTTTTATTCCAAACTCCTGAGCTCAAATTTACGTAACCGCCGACGCAAGCCTCGGGCGTTGACTCACAGCGTTGTTTGAACCAACCACTCAATTGCTCTCCTCGTTTATAGGAGGTCACTTTTGTTTGCGGTCAAAACGAATGGCATTGCTTATCTTCACAGGTTTTTCTAATCCAATTGGTTGACGAGACGCGAAGAACACGTATCAGCGTATAAGGTTTCGCTGGGGCCGAGCTAGTGCCGTGAAAGTGTTGGCGGGGTGAAGGGTGGTGTCGGCGTACGCGATTTTCCCGCTTCCCTTTGATTAGCTTGCTGTGGCTGGTCGAAAATTGGAGTGGCGTGCAACTGAAGGTTAAAAATGCCGCTAAGACAGATCCTCAGAGAAGAATATTTGGCAAAGTGATGTCGTAAACGTGCCGAAATGACTCCAAAAAGTTATACTGCCCTGCAAAAATGTTTATTATACAGAAGTAAATTCATTCTCCTCGGCAGCTTCGAGTAGCCAGTGTCTGAGGGATCGGTAGGCAGACAACCTCCATTACTTTCGGAACGGGGCAGTTTCCGGCTATTCGAAAAAAGAAGTTCAGTTTCGTTCGCTATAATAATGCAACTTAAGTGCGTACACGTCACTGTGACGTATAGAGCTTTTGCAGTTTTCTGACATCGCGTGACAGACAGGCGAAGTGTGCTCAGCATAAAAGCTTTCCACCAAAAGCAGAGAGCTAATGGCAAAGAAGTTTAGAATTGGGAACAATGATTTTTGCTTTTGTTCAGTTTAAACATGCCTAATCAGTGTGTACACTCCCTCTCAGATGGATTTCTCGGTTTTCTTGACGTCGCCTGACAGACTGGCTAAGTGGGGGTTTCCTGAAAAATGTTTAGGAATCGTGGAGGGCTTATTGCATAAATGAAATACAAGTAGTTTGGCGTAGCTTTATGCTATAGCAGCTCATGACTCTTGTGTGACTATATTTATTGAAGTAGAAGTAATTACATCTTCAGGAAATAAGACCCTGGTTTCCGGCTATGTGTTTGCAGTCTATGCAGTTATAATATGCAGTGCAGATTGCTCGACGAAAATATTGCGGCATCATGCTTCTCGCTATTCATAATTGCTTCGTAACAGGTGACCAAATTGACGTTTTGGAAGATGGTGCGAGAAGGAAAACAGTCGCAGGAAATATGCGCAGGTGCCGTATAAGGAAGTGAGTCCTGTGATAGTGGCGACAGAAACGTTTCGCTCGACCTGCTTTACTCACAAGAAAGTTGACCAGCACATGTACCTATATCTTAGGGCAGATAAATTTTGCTGTCTGAAGTGTTTATCAGCTGTGTTATCTCGAGAATAGTTTCGAGTCATTGTGATTAGCATTGTTATTTTTTTCTCAAGTTAGGAGACACTACATTTTAGGTACGCTCATAGTCTTTACTGACAATCACTGATACCAACGCTGGACTGCAAAACGTGTGCTAGAACCGCCAAAATTATTATGAATAAAAATACTGACTACCTTTGTAATATTACCTGAAAGGTAATTTTAAATTCAGAACTCAAAGCATCAGCTTGTGTTAGAAACTGAATATGATGCATACACTACGCTGCAGACTTTGTGCCATGAACTAAACGTACAATTCATTGCTGTTTCAGTTAACATCTATCGGTAATGAATTCTATATCTTGTTATTTTAATTTCATGTTTGCTTTGGTGACTTTCGAACGAATTCTTTTCCAGCTGCTCCCATAGACCTTCATAAAACATGATGATATTGTCTCAAAACAGGTAAGTGGAGTAAAAAGCGACATCCGGCACCATTTCATAGTGTATATTTTATGCATCGGCGCGTTTTGAGTTTCTGTAATGCTGAAACGGCGAAAAGTATACGGCTATGTTTGAAAACTGCATTCTGCAACGGCAGTGAAGTACAGGAAATAGCATTAAATACGCACCCAAAAATGCACCGAAACCGATGACTTCAGCAATTGGTGCCAAGAGGGCAAGTAGGACCAATGCGCCTTGCCTCATGATTTTTGGCATTCGTAGAAACGAACCATAAGAAAACAGCCCCCTTTTATGATTGTACAGCCACCACAAGAGACTGGGACTGCAACTTTTTAGCAGTCGGCGAACACAATGGCCATACTTGTGCTGTACATTACCCAGTGTATTTTTCTTATCTACTTCAAACCTGCGTGGGTCTATATATAGGGCTGTTTCTCTGATGTTCGAACACTACTATGTGCACTGAAATAGTCGCGCGATAGCCTCAGCTAAAAGGAACAGTGACACAAATGTATTCCACAACTCTATTGTGGCCAACTCACATGCTCTCTCAGGCTAAGGACGCCACTGTTGCACACGCTCGGGTTTTTCGCAGCTTTGTGTGTGCTACCGAATAACAGTACAGCAAGAAGACTTAGGACATCCGCTGCCTCCCCTATGAACATCGCTGAAGCACACGAGATAACAACGAAAGAGTTGAGGTAAGTGGGGGAAAGTTACACAATGCGACAATACGCATGAGACTGCTGGGCACTGTTTCTGAAAACTTGACAACACGCAGGAACGAGCGAGTGGAAAGGTGAACAGGTACACTTATTATGGTAAAGGCATTGTACAGAATACCTCATCTTCGTGTAATCCCAACTTTATGGCTTTTCTACGATCCCTAGACTCCTGTTTAAACACTTCTATAGCTCTCTTTGTTTCCTTGACCCACAATTAACGTGTTTTATTATTTCCACTCCTTCAACTACTTACCGGTGTTCGTCTTACCTTGTGTTGCATGACCTCTACTAGCTCCTTGTATACCCAGCTGCTGTAGGAAGGAAATTCGCTTTTCTCTGTAGAGTTTTTGCCATCTCTGGTTTTTAAAATTTTAAGTGTTGTGCTGTTGTTGTTTCCTGTCGTGAATTGGTATCTCTCCCAAAGTGTAAGGTTATGAGTGTATCATCGCTACCGAAGACTGTTTATTTCCTTGTTCGTTCACCGTCATTCAGTCTATTAATTCAGAAGCCGTTTCTGTGACTAAAGCGTAGTCGATACATCAGTGCCTATTTACACGTTGTCACGCTACTTGTCCATGACACTTATTCTCCTTGTTTAGTGCAAAGTTCCGTTCCTCGCACAGATTCAATGCTAGAGAGAAGTTGTAATCAGTATCAGGCTCTGAAACGTCGGGATAATAAATTCTATTATTTGGTTGGAGTCACTCTCAAATTCCTAATTACTTTCCCAACCAGACAGGTTATTGTGTAGAAATGTTTAGCTTCAATTCTATTTTTCCAGTATGGTGGTTGTCAACATGAAAACATTTCCACATACATTTGTGATTTCGTCAACTCTGATAATATTCGTTTTTATTTTCCAGCGAAAGCATCTGCTCCAAATACGGGGGAAGTCGCTATGGGTGGTGCCAGTTTATGCAATTGAAACTGTAGCGCCCACCGACGCTGCTAAGCGGGGACGCTAAGGTCGGCGCTCTCGGCCGGCGCCTTGGGGCCGGCTGCGACTGACGAGAACAATAAAGTTGGGCGGCGCGTGCCAGCCGCGCAAGTACGGCACGCACTAGTCCGTTCTGACAGCCTGCAGAGCTGGTCCTCTTGTACTGGCACTCCTGCTGCGACCCCTCGGTTCCCGACAAAACCACTGCAAAGAAACAGTTGAAAAACTATGAATGACGAAACGGACTTTTTTATTGGGCGAACCTGTGCCAACAAAAGCAAGTTGCACTCCAAGCGCAACGATAGCGGTGAACACAGTTGGTGATCGACGAAATCTGATCAGTGGCGAAACGCGTCGGCTTATATACATGAGTCATGGAAGGTTCCATAGTAATCCCTGGTGCCCGCGTGTCCTCCAGAATGTACTACACAATTCGCGTCGCTCGTATACAATCAGATTACATAAGCGTAGGTCACCACAGACGACGGAATGAAGCATCGATAACGTTCGAGAAACTTCCGATACATGCAGGCGCGTCCTGCGCCGAGCGATAACGTTTACCATTTGTTAGCAGGTGAAATGTGGTCACCGGTGAAACATAAACAAGTAAATGCGTGAATACGAACTGAATAACCAATATAAAAGCACCAGGTGGCTCCGTTAAGAGCCTTTTATGCCCTACACACCAGACTGGGATGTAAGATCTACGTGGTTTTCTAAATAAGACACCCACATACAATGCTTAAAACATGCAAACACTTCGAATTAACCATGGGTAAACCTCTGGAGAGGTCAAACACTGTGAGGCCGGTATCACACGATGTTGTTTTCTATACCACCGAAAGATTCCAGTAGATGCGTGCCACAGTATGTCCTCGAGGCCAATAGATATACACTCTCAGAAGAAAAAGAGAAAAGGGGGTATTGAGGTTACTCCTTTAGGGAAGGAACTGGTTTACCACAACCATTCCTTCCTTTAGATGGTAAGTGAAAGGGGATGAACTGTTAGTCACAGTTGCTCTTTTCCGATGCTCCTCAAGGGAGTAACGCTTATTCTTTCCGACGCTCCTCGAAGATGGAATGAACAAAATTGGCCATTTGTACGCGGATAAAGAAATGAGTGAGCTGAAAATAAACTCACCCGCAAATATGATTCGAACTCACGTCCTCTCAATCAAAAATTACGTACTCTAACCACTTCACCAAGGTAGCTCGGTTGACACGACAGGTTACTGAGACAAGGTTAACCACCTGAACGCAGGTGTGGCAATACAGACGAGATTCGGCATTTGGTGTATGCTATACGGGGAGAGTCTAACGTTGCGCATACTTACAACTATAAGCGACTACATAAAGAAGGCTGCCCGATTATTCTTACGATGATTTAAACTGAGACATTACGTGATGTTCATGTAGCGAGCGCAAACAGGGCGCTTAAGACGACAGAGAAGGCCAACTTCGCTATCGCTTAGCGTGCTCCTTTTGAGCTACACATCGCTTCAGTTAAGTTTTTAATCTCTTTGGAACGAAAGGAACTTAGGTACTATTGGCCAAGGAAATGTGGCAGTACAATAATGACTTGCGCGTTTAATGAGTAATGTTCACTGATGGTGTGCACGCACACGAAGTGCATGGCTCTTCACATTCTTGCGTTTAAATTTCATGCAATTTTCTCCCGAAGAAGCAAAGTGCTGCGTTGCATGTAGTTCAATGGACAGTGCACGAACTTCGAACTATTCACCATTCATAGACAACACCTTTTTTGCCGCAACACTTCATGACAAAGACGAAAACAGCGGTGTGCATGGGGAGTAACTGTTGCCGTTTGTCCTCCCCGCTGCTTTCTTTCGGACCAGGCATCGTACACTTACTCTCCGAAATTTGCACACGCCACACATACTCCTGCAGTTAGTCCCTTGAGGGCCAAAAGTGCCCTTTTTTGGACTAACTGTCCAGTTACTCCTGTTTTCCCCGGCATACATCTTAAGTGTAGGGTTCCTGCAAGCACGGATTAAAGAATTTTCCACATGCATGTGATGTCTACCACAATTGTTTTCCTTGCGGGCACAATCACATTGGGCTAACAATTTTCTGCCTGAATATTCTTCGCTGGTAGCACTGCAGCCAGCTAAAGGGAGTTTCTTGATTACAGCTTGCCACAAATGTAGACGTGACCCATTTTTCTGGGCACATTTGTTGTGTTCAAGAAACAACACAGAGGAACCTAAGAAGAACTTCATTACTTCTAGATTTAAAGCAGGGTGCCAGGCGTTAGCCATCGTTTTAAGAATTTTACCAAATTCCGAAAATCTGTTAATGGGAAAGTCCTTTCTCATATCAGCTTAATACAGTCCCTGTTTAGTATGGGTGCATGTGCTGGGGCGTTTTTTCAGTCCGTTGTTTAAAAGGTAATTTTATTTTCACTGTGTTAGATAAACTCAGTCACAGAGAAGTCGCGACTATATTTTGATTTCAGCAACCCTTTATGTGACATGACACAATTCCTTCAGACGTTTGAACCAAGCGTATTTTTTAAACGTATGCAAATTTCTTTCAGCATCAAAGAAAAATCTTATACGAAACAAGGCGAAAAGTGCTGCTTATGATTTTGTGAGATATTCAGACTGAGATAGGATCAGGTAAAATATTCTACGCTTTCATAAACTTTCTACCTAATCTACAACATTTCTTAATGGGAATGAAACGTATTCACTTGTTTGCGCTAGCCTATAACCGAAACAAGAAATGACAAACTTCGCTTTTAAGGGTGCCCTGAAAGGGGCCCAGGAGGGGGGCACTCGGTGTGCACGTCTTTTTTCTCAGTGCGACCATCGCTGCTCATGGCTGTCAGCGCATCTGAACACATATGCAGCCTGGGCGCCTTGTTCTAAAGGTAATCTGCTCTGTGTGCAAAGAGTGGACATGCTGACATCATGTGCATTGCCTTCCCGCGTGTTTAGTACTGGAAATTACGTAATTTAAAATTTCAGAGATGCATTGAAGCGAGAAGCAGACGAAGCATTCAGCAGCGCACCCAGTATATCTGCCAGAGGGGGGGTGATAGTTTGCCTTAGTTTGCCAATATCATCTAAACAGCATTATTTTCAATTTCTTCACGGGAAACTGTACAAAAATGCGCTTTTTGCTCAAGTTTGCAAGTGTACAGGCGATTGCGCGTCTTACATCTTAGTTGCAGTACTCACAGTCGCAGGGAAAGCAAAGGGATTAAACAAAAGGGGGGTTCATTCGGCCTCGGGGGGAAGGGGGGGACAAACCCCGGAACCCCCCCCCCTCGTCGGTGCGCCACTGGAAGCATTCGCCCCCACCGCCGGAGCTTTTTATCATAGCGTCGTCCCACTGTGTGCAACAGTATCGGCCGTGAGGGCAGAGTCGATGCGAAAGCACGGCTGGGTTCGCGTCATACTGATGACTTGAAGGTATCGTTTACACGGCATGAAACCTTATCTCTCGTCGCCGACTCTCAAATTCCAAAACAATTTTTCTCATTAAAATTTGCTTTTTCCAATTGCGGCGACTCCCGTGTGAACACAATCCACTGGCCAATGTACTTATTTGACTAAAAGGTCCAATTTCAGTACAACAAAGCAAATAGCTGATTTTACTGACTTCGTTAGGTCAAGGGTTAACCCTATGTGCTTCCGTAAAAAGCAGACTATGTTCTGCTCACAGTCGGCCGCGCCCGGCCATGTAAGAATAAACTTAATTTTGGTTCGTCACAGTGCTTATCTGTGTAGTAGCCGTCGTGTCTCTGCCCATATACATTTTGTTGGCTACTCCAAAGCCTCAAAGAACACCTGTTTTTGCTTGTGTACTTTCGGTACTCGAATAAGCATGTGTTTGCTAGGATCCCGATACTAATGAGTCAGCTGGCATGCCTGAAAAGGTTCAAAATTTGACAGTTTGATTTGTACGAGTAATAGGAAATCATAGTGGAGCAATCCAGGCAGCCACACAGTTGAGCAGGAAGTGACCACTTGCGTGTTCTACGCAGTTCAAATTGCCAACAGCCCCGGGGATCATCACTCGCCACCACCTCGCTCTGAACTTGCCAGCAGTGCAGCACCAGGTCGAGTGCAAGTCATCGTCCAGTGGTCAAGCTTCAAACTGCGTCTGCACTCCAACCAGCGTTGACGTCACTCTGCGGCTACATAAACGCTGCTACAGGCGGAAGAAGGCGTCATAGCGGAGCAATCCAGGCAGCCACACAGTTTAGCAGCAAGTAATCGCTTGCTTGTTCGACGCAGGTACGTCAGCAACTACCTACTTTGTAATAGACACTATACTTAGGCTACTGGATGGCTCCGTCTATTGCCAATGGAATGTCTAAAAAAAACGCCTTCAATTGGGAAGGAGGTAGCCAAAGTGCTCGCAGATTTTTCAGATCGGCTCGATAAGCAACACACTGGAATAAAAAAATGAGAATTAAAGTCATTGAAGCGGAGATCGATTACGTGAGGAAGGGCATGGATTTCAATAATGAAAAGTTTGAAATGTTCAAGACAGAAATCGTAGAAGTAAGGAAAGAGCTAGTTGAAGTCAAAACCAGGAATAGGGAAATTGCGAATGAAAACACCCGCCTTTCAAAAGAGCTGAAAGAAGTTAAGAAAGAACTCGTCCACTTGCAGCAGCACAGTCGTAAAAACAATTTGGGGGTGACAGGCATTCCTGTGGCTCCAGATGAAAACCTTGCCTCAACCATGAAAACTATTGCTGTCTGCATCAAATCTGAAATCCAGGATTCAGACATAGAAGTAATTCACCGTGTTCCTACGAAAGATAAGCCAAAGCAAAATATTGTAGCTAGGTTTGTGTCGTGTGAGGTCAGAGACAGGGTTCTGAAAGCAGCTAAAAAGCACCAAATAAACGCATCTGCTCTCGGCCTTAAGGATAACTCTCCAATTTTTACTAACGAACACTTGTGTCCAGCTAACAAGGTACTGTTGGGCAAATCACTGAGTGCAAAGAGAGATCGTAACTGGAAATTCACCTGGGTGGCTGATGGGAAGATTCTCATGCGCAAAACAGAAAATTCGTGTGTGCTGCATGTGACGTGCGCAGAGGATCTTACTCAGGTACAGTAAGCCTGACACAAGACAAGCAAAAACAGAAATCAAATGAGTACTTTTGCTGATATCGAAGAAACATGGCAAGGGCATGATTTCTTACCGTTAATTCATTGCAACATCCGTTGTATTGCCAGAAATTTAGACGTACTTTTAACTTACATATCTCAGCACTCCTTATTTTAAGACATCATCCCGATAACAGAAACATGGCTAAGAAGAGACGAAAAAGTAACGATACCGGGATACACCATGCTATCGCAACCCAGAGAAAGTACAGCCCCGTCACCACGTACCCGAGCACCCGAGGGTTGGATCCTGCCGCGTCTATCCGTGCGCGGCTTAGCCGTGTCCGGGGAAAAGGGGATTGTGGAGGTTGAGCTGATGCCGAGTGTTGGGACATTTAAGGACGCTCGGCGGAGGCAACACACCTCTTTGGCCTCGGCTTCACGTAGACGGCACCCCCGGACTGACCCACCCGGGCGAAATCGGTAGTTGCATTTTCCTGTCTCTCGGTCCAATCTTCGTCTTTCTCTCTCGCCTCTTCATCTCTCCTGTCTTCTACTCTCTTCTATATTACTTCCAATCTTCTTGGCAGCGAGAGCTAACCCTGTGTGAGTAGCCAACCTAGGTTATTTCATATTCGGTTTTAGTGGTGACGTACAGCTGGCGTCTGCGGGACCTGTGTTTACAGGCCCTTCAGCGTCCCCTTGTTGGGCTCCATGGTGGGTGGCTGGCGTTAATGCCGAAAAATCCGTATATCCTTATGGCTAGTTACTTCCCATCACTCCATGATTGCCATCTGAAACGAGGGCGCACCGAAGACGTGTTCCAGTTCTTTGGACATCAAAACAAAACTTTCTACGATTCCATGTAATCCACTCGGAAAAAGCAGGAAAACAAGTACGAACAATCTCCCCTTTTCTAGTCTCTAAACCCCTTACTGATGCTCTTGGGCCAGGTTATAAGGCATCGAGGATGGCCAGTGGTGATCTCCTCTTGGAGCTCCATGATCAGAAGCAATATGAACAGCTGCCTAATCTAGTGTCTATGAACAGCTGCCTAATCTAGTGTCTATTGGGGACATCCAAGTAACCGTAACCCCGCGCCGCACCATGAACACCACCCGTGGCGTTGTCTCAGACGACGATTTGTTGGAACTGACTGAAGCTGAACTCTTGGAGGGCTTCAATGAACAGAATGTTATCAATGTTAAGCGAATTAAAATGAGACGTGACGGAAAAGAAATCCAGACTAAGCACCTGATACTCACTTTCAATTCAAGTGTTCTGCCCGAGTCGATCGAGGCCGGGTACATCGAACTTCGTGTAAGGCCATACGTGCCAAATCCTCTGAGATGTTTTTAAATGCCAGCGATTTGGGCACAGTTCACAGAACTGCCGAGGCTGGCAAACTTGTGCGAAATGCAGTAATCATGAACACACCTATGAATCCTGTGAAAACTCTCTTTACTGTGCGAACTGTAATGGGGAGCATGCCGCGTACTCGCGGTCCTGCCCATGCTGGAAGAAAGAAAAGGAAATTGTTACAATTAAAGTAAAACAAAACATTTCGTTTAAAGAGGCACGTCGGCAGGTATCCTACCTGCCAAAAACCAGCTTTGCCGAAGTGGTGCGTCAGGGGTCTGCACCACAACGGCCTTCGGCGGCTGCCTGGCACACGCGTAGTGAGCCAGCGGTGACGCCATCCGCCCCCTTGGTGGGTGCAGCCAGTACTGCTCCGCCATCCAAATAGGGCCCATCAACCTCCGGGCTGGTGGGCTCCAAGCCTCGCCTCTTTCGAGGCGAGGCTTTCAAGGCAACCACATCGCTCGAAAGAGCGCGTGTCCAGCGCCTCGCAAGAGGCCATGGACACAACACCGAGCGTGAGGGCGCAGTCAGCGCCTAAGGAGCGGCGCGATTCCATCGACCGCTTCAAAAAAGAAAATCTCATGTCACGGAGCCTGGAAAGGGCCCGTGAGCTAACTTTATATTCTTGAACACACAGCATAAAATCTATCAAATGACCACACTAATCCTACAATGGAATGTGAGAGGACTTCTCCGTAATCTCGATGATATCACAGAACTCCTCCTAAATATACGCCAAAGTGCTGTGCGTTCAGAAAAGACATCTAAACATACACAAACAAACTTCCTCAGACAGTATGCTATCTTCCGTAAAGACCGTGATGATGCTGTTGCCTCGTCCGGAGGTGTAGCAATAATTGCAGATAAATGTGTTGCATGCCAGAATCTCTCTCTTCAGACACCACAAGAGGCGGTGTCTGTGCAAGCGATACCTTTCAACATGTTGGTAACAATCTCTTGTATTTACGTAACGCCACACTATAAACTCGGCAAAAAGGAATTTTACGCGCAAATTGACCAGCTCCTGGAACCATACATTATTGCCGGTGATATTAATGCTCACATCACTTTGTGGGGAGACACCTGGTGTGACGCCAGGGGTCGGCTTATAGAGAACTTTTATTAACCTCTGGTGCGTGTCTCTTTAACAAAAAAGAGCCCACCTATTATAACCTCCACCATAATTCAGTTTCTTCTATAGATCTAGCGATTGGCTCTGCTACCCTCCTTATATAGAATGGAATGTCGTTAAGAATCCCTTTGGCAGGGACCACTTCCCTGTGACGTTGACCTTGATAGAGGAACATGACAGTCCACCCCACGCCCCGTTGGAAAAGACATCAGCTAACTGGAAAGGTTTTAAAGATTCCACCTATTTAACACAAGATTTTATCAACCAGTTTAGTATTGATGACGCAGTAGCGTATTTTACGGTTTTCTACTCGACGCAGCTGAAAAATTCATTCCACAAAGCAAAGGTTTCTCACGTAAAAGACGGGTCTGCTGGTGTAATGAGGAGTGCAGGCTGGCACGAAAGAAACAGAACAAAGCCTGGGGCGCACTGCGTCGCTCCCCGACTGCGGAAAATCTTATAGAATTCAAACTGGCAAAATCCCAGGGAAGGAGTACGCGGCGACAGGCAAGGAGGGCTACCTGGGAGAAGTTCCTCTCTGGCATAACATCTTACACACAAGAGTCTAAAGTATGGAATGGCCGTAGAAGGCTAAAGGGGCAGGAAACCCATCCATTGCCTTTAGTTGACGACCAAGGGAATACCTTGGAAGACCAGGCCAACGCTCTGGGCGAGCACTTCGAGCGTGTGTCAAGCTACATGCATTACTCAGAAGCATTCCTAAAATATAAACAGTAGCTGAACTTAAGTCACTGGATCGTAAATGCCGACCGAATGAACCATACAACCGTCCATTTAATATTGCCGAGCTGAGAGCTGCCTTGAGCGTATGCAGCAGCTCTGCACGGGAGCTGACAGAATCATGTATGACATGATTAAAAACTGACACACAGATGACACTTCTCGGCCTTTTCAACTCTATCTGGGCTACCAGATACATCCCATCCTCATGGAAGCAATCTATGGTTGTTCCAGTTCTGAAGCTGGGTAAAGACCCTTCCTCGGCGGCAAGTTACCGCCCGATAGCTCTCACAAGTTGCCTGTGTAAGCTTTTTGAAAAAATGATTAATTGCCGACTTATAAATTTCCTTGAACTGAACACTATGCTTGATCCCTATCAGTGTGGCTTCAGAGAAGGGCGGTCCACAACTGATAATCTTGTGCGCATTGAAGGACATATCCGTGACGCATTTGTACACAAACAGTTTTTCTTCTCGATATTCCTTGATATGGAAAAGGCATACGACACAACTTGGCGTTACGGAATATTGCGAGACTCCGAAACCAAACTCGAGGTGTGCCACCGAGGTAAAAGAGTGCGTTGGCGAGCATGAGAGTAGGGTCCCACCGGTTATTGCGGCTGACGTGTTCGTACAGGCTGATCCAGTCGTCGACGTCTTCCCATCTTTGCCCGAGAATACGCCAGGATCGCGGGAAGCGGGGAGAGCGATGTAGGTCGTCGAAGTGGCAGCAGGTGTCGGAGCTGGCTGAGTCGAGCTGTCGTCGGCGGGAGCCATGACGGAAGACTCGACGTACCGTCCACTGCGAAGCTCCGTGACGAGGTACAGGGAACGTCCACCTCCACCAGATATGTTACGTAGGAAGACGCAGACGAAAAGCTATATACAAGTATATTTACAAAGAAATGCGCCGCACTTGGCCAAGAAGCCACACCCCGCAGTAGCCTCTAATCTTCGTCGTCGTCTTCACTCTGCTCGCCTCTTCGTCAAGGCGAATACTGTTCCGTAGCAATATGGAAAAGGCATACGACACAACTTGGCGTTACGGAATATTGCGAGACTCATCGGGAATGGGCATCCGTGGAAATATGCTGAACATAATAGAAAGCTATTTGTCTAAACGTACCTTCCGCCTGAAAATCGGCAATGTGCTTTCGCGTCAATTTATACAGGAAACTGGTGTACCCCAAGGAGGTGTGCATAGCTGCACACTGTTTATCGTGAAGATGAACACACTTCCGGCTTCGTTACCGCCAGCTATTTTTTATTCCGCCTACGTAGACGACATACAAATAGGTTTCAAATCCTGCAACCTCGCAGTGTGTGAGAGATAAGTACAACAGGGCTTGAACAAAGTGTCCAAGTGGGCAGACGGACACGGATTCAAAGTGAACCCCGACAAAAGTTCTTGTGTCTTTTCAACAGGAAGAAAGGGCTTGTTGCAGATCGCACTATCGAAATGTATGGACAACAAATACCTGTGCACAAAGAGCACAAGTTCCTAGGCATCATACTTGATTCTAAACTTACTTTATTCCGCATATAAAATATCTGAAGGTGAAATGCCTAAAAACAATGAACTTACTGAAAACTTTATCTCACACATCCTGGGGTAGCGACAGGAAGTGTCTAATGAATCTTTACAAGAGTCTCATTTCATCACGATTGGACTATGGTAGCGCGGTATATCACTCTGCCGCCCCTAGTGCGCTGAAGATGCTGGATACCGTCCACCATCTAGGTATCCGCTTGGCCACTGGCGCATTCAGAACAAGCCCATTGAAAGTTTATACGTCGAATCAAATGAGTGGTCACTCCATGTGCAGAGAACATACACCAGCCTCACATATTTCCTTAAAGTTCACTCTCATCATCAGCATCCGTGTTTTAATACCGTTAACAATATGACGTGTGCTACACTTTTTCTTAATCGCCGCTCTGTAAGACAGCCTTTCTCACTGCGTGTCAGGGAGCTAAGCGAAGAAATGGATATCCCACTCCTCGAACATCGCTTAATGTCTTCAGCCAAGCTGTTACCACCTAGGAGTGGCAGGTGATATATATTTGTAGAGGTTACAAAGCATGCTTCAGAGGTCGAAATCCGAATGCATTTCCTAGAATTACAGTCCAAGTACTCGTGCACAGAATTTTACACAGACGCTTCTAAATCACATGCCGGAGTATGTTATGCAGCCTTCGGTCCGTCCTTCTCGGAATCCGGCGCACTCCACCTAGAAACAAGTATCTTTACGGCTGAGGCCTACGCAATATTGTCAGCTGTAAAGCATATAAAGAAATCAAAACTTCAAAAAAACTATTATATTTACGGGCTCCCAAAGCGTCGTAAAAGCCTTGAAGTCACCATGTAAACAGAAAAACCCTGTTCTCATTGAGCTCTATTCTGTTCTTTGTAGAGCATACGCAACTAATCAGCATGTTATATGCTGGGTGCCTGGGCATAGAGGCATCGAGGGCAATGTCTTGCTGACCAAACGGCCACATCAGTCTCATCTCCGCTATTAACCACACAGCTGCTGTTCCTGCAACAGATTTGAAACCTTTCTTGCGAAAGAAACTGCGATGCCACAGGCAACGCTTGTGGGACGCAGAAACAAGCAATAAGCTTCATTTGATTAAGCCACAGTTAGGTTACTGGCCCTCCGTAACAAAAACATGACGAACTGATGTCCTATTCTGTCGTCTCAGAATAGGACACACATATGGTACTCACAATTTTCTATTGAATGGTAATGATCCTCCAACCTGTGGTAGATGTGGCGAGAGGCTTACCGTCCTCCACGTCCTCCTGGAGTGTCGGGAAGCCGAAAGAGAAAGAAACACTTTCCTCTAGCATATCGCTATTGTGTCCCTCTACATCCCGTTATGTTTCTTGGTAAAGAACCACTTTTTAACAGCAAAGCAGTCCTCGCATTCTTTAACGATGTTGTGCTACATGTTATTAGCCCTATAAGTTCGTAGCGCATCCTCTTACCAGAGGATGTTGCTTTGATAGTTTTGTATAGCACATGCCTCCAGGCCCTTGTGTCTCAAGGGCTCTGTTTTGGCACTTGTGCTTCTGGCCAATTCTTGCATCTGTAATATTTTGTAAGTCATATCATTCTCTCGCAAGGCATTGTTCATGTCTACAGTACACATCATTAGTCATTGCCATAATCTTATTACGTATAGATTTTACGCACTTTACAGCGACTGTTTTTAGGCCCCTTTACAGCCATGGCACATACAATGTTCATATAATTGACTAATAATATACCACTAACAAGTCATTACCATCGTCTTGGCACTCTTTGGCCGCATCTGGCCCTTGAGCCAATAAACCGCAATAATCATCATCAATCATCAAAGCACAGCCCGTGGTGGTGCATGGCTTCGCGCTTTTTATACAGGACAGGCTCGGGTTTCTATGTCGAGTTGATAGTTCCTACAGCACCACAAGTACCGAAACCCTTTTTGTGAAGCTTGAATGTGGCGTTGTTGTAGGCCTAGTTTACCGTCCTCCCAGCTAATGTATTAATGATTTTATCTATGTTATGGAAACTGTTACTGACCCTCTTATAAATATCCGCATTCCAGTTATCATTTGTGGTGACATGAACATCGACTTATCTAGAGATGATTGCTACGAGTATGTATTCTTTCTACAGTCTTTCAACCTTAAAAATGTGATTTCATCCCCTACTCTAGTTTGCAACAAGTCTTCAACTTTAATCGATCACATTTTGTGCAATAGTGATATCGATGTACGGGCAGGTGTTTATGAGACCACAATTGCTGATCATTGTCCAACATTTTTGTTTCTGCCTCAAGATTGTTTTCATCCTTCCCGCCAAAAGCATTCCAAATACTATACAAAGGTAAACTATCCGCTTGTACGCAGCATCCTAGACACTACCAATTTCGATAATCTATACAACGACAACGCACATGCGGAATGTCAAAACATTATTGACTGCATTACCCACGCGATAGAAGAATCGCGGTACGATTCACGACACAACTATGACTACTCCATATCTGTGAATGAATGAGAGCATACCTGCTCTATTAAAAATGAAAGACTACCATTATAATAAACTAAAACATAATAAAGCTAACAACTACTACAAAAGCCAGTTTAAAATTTTCCGGAACAAATCAGTTGTGCTAATTCGAAGATCGAAGAAGGCCCATTAAACTACCTTAATTAAGCGACAAAATGCACGGCGAGGGAAGGCGAATATGGAAAATAGTCATAGATGTAGTAGTCATAGCATAGTAGCAACTCCAAGTAACACTTGGAGAAATGTATCATTGGCAAATTGTCGGTTAATAAAGCATCCAGACTTTGCGGTATTCAGGTTAGGATCCCGAAAAACAATATTGATATTATGCATACCCCTTTGTCACGTGTTTAACCATGCGATAAGAAGTAATTCTTACCCAAATATATTGAAACTTTCAAAGGTTATTCATGTGTACAAAACTGGCGATCCGAACCACCCGAGTAGTTATAGGCCAATTTCAATTCTTAGTGCAGTTAACACAGTATTTGAAAAACTCATTGTACTACTGTTAAATGCATTTCTAGTAAGCAATAACATTATATGTCCACAGCAGCTTTGTTGCGGGTATATCTACATCAACCGCAGTTTTAACACTTTCGCAATTCATTAACTCTGCTCTTAACAATCAGAAAATTGCTGTGTCAATTTGTCTTGATATAAGAAAAGCGTTCGATACAGTCTGTCGCTCCATACTATTACAAAAACTGGAAACTTATGGTATCGTTGGAAACGCGCTTTAATTCATCAACATCTAGATTAAAGCACGAAGACAACAAGTAGTAATTAGTAAACATCACTACACTTTCACTGATGTCATATGTGGTGTACCACAAGGCTTGGTTTTAGGCCTTATTCTGTTTTCATTACACATTAATAATTTACCGCATGCATTTAAGTTGACACAAGACTTAATGTATGCTGACGACACCGTCTTAGGTTTCTCACGTGACAAGACAATATATCTGGCAAACTACTAAAGGTCGACCAATGGTTTTCAGAAAATAGACTAGCCCTAAATACTGATAAAACTAAATATATCATATTTCACTCCAACGGGAAAATACTAGATTACAGTATTTAATTTGACTCGAGAGAACCGAAGTCTGGATCGTGTTAATACGCTTAAATATTTAGGAGTTGCTTTAGATTGTCCCTTGCATTGGGGAGTACAAATTAACCTTGTCTGTAGGAAACTCGCTTTCAGCTGTTACACCCTGGCCCGTGCCCGGCAATATTTTCCTCTTTCTTTGCTTCGTTGCATATATTTTCTTTATTTCATACCCCCTGGGTTATTGTTGTGAAATATGGGACCTAACATATAAAACTTACTTAACACCTATACTGCAGTTGCAAAAGCACGCCCTAAGAATAACATTTTCTTCTGTTCATCACCCTAGTAGCATTCTGTTTATTGACCTTCGTATCCTTTCTTTTACGGCTTTGAGAAATTATAAAATCACTTGTTTAGTTCAGAAATAAAACACCAACTTCCCTTACTCAGCACCATATTTAACTTCCCACCTGCAGACACCAGAAAAGCAACTAACTTTAACTTAAACCTTCCTCATTGCAGCAATGTCCCCGGTGAACGATTATTGGAGTTTTTGGCGCTATAACATGGAACACTGTGCCTGTGGAAGTAAAAGTAACCAGAAACTTTGATCTTGCATGTAAACGCTTCTTCTTGTCTAGACAAGAGCAATAACACCTCCTTTACAAATGAATTCTTGTTCATGTATGCAATGTTATTATTCACTGAGAAAATATGTATTTGGTTGACCTATATGCTATTTCTGTATTGGACCAGGTACTAGCCACATAGGCTGTTGGTCCAACTATTTTTGCACGCATTCTTTGCATTGTATAAATAAAGCTCATTTTGATTGATCGATTGATTGATTGATACTAATGTTTTGTAATAATGAGAGTAAGGGTGATGTTAAAATAGGCAGATGTTTGCGAGGCTTTGCCACCTTGAGGGGTGGATGTGTTGCTGAGGTTTCGCACAACTTAAGGAAACTAGCAGGAAAGATGCGCGGATCTTGCATTTTCCTCGCCATGCAAGTTGGCACAACTGTGCAAACGCTTCACGGACAGTAAAATTAGGAACTACTGTATGATGAAATACGAGTATCAGTATGCCCCAAGTGCTAATTTTGTCGTGTACAGAGTTCCTTTAAGCAGTGACCGTGTTCACTTGGGACAGACTGGCCAGTGCCTGAACGACAGGCTACGACAGCAGTTTAGGTGTTTGAAATCAGGAGAAGGGTTTGGATCGTGCCTTGGACTGCAAAAGTTGCGGTTGCTATCCGTGGTTGAAGAATGCAGGCGTTGTTGGCCGCAGAAAAACAAAGTTAGAATGTGAGCTTTTCGAAGCGGTGTTAATTGAACATTCTGGATTTGATCCATGCGCTAGCCTGGCTTCGGTGGCACAGCTAAGCTAGTTCTTATACTTCTGTTTTTTTATGCCTCTTGTGTCAGTTGTACGTAGTTGAGAGCGTACACAAGCTTCCCAATTATCACGTTTCATGAAGAGATTGTGCACATGTTGCAGCAATTGATTGATTGAAAGTCTTTTATTAGAGAATGGGGAGGCACAGGTCCTCTCTGGGGATGAACGGGGCGTTGCCCGACTACAAAGTCTTTCACATGGTTATGCAGTTTTTGCCGTGTTTCCTTGTTTTTTGCACCTGTTCTGTTTGCTGCTGGTTTCGGTGTGTCTTGGGCGCATGCGCGCGCTGTACTTGTGCAGCGAAATTTTCCATTAAACGTTCAGTTGTCAGTAGCGCTTGTCCCGTCTGTCTCGCCTCACATTGTCCTGTCTATTGCACTATTACCATACTCTAATAGCAGTAAGAACAGCAACCAACTCACCCGAACTAAAATCAAAGCTCACAGAATTACCAAATTGAAGGAGAAATGTTTCAGTGTATCACCTGTTTTGTGAACTGATAAGGAAATGAACACCTACGTTATTCTGTGTAACGGCTCCCTGCCTCTCAGGCTTTTAGGGGTTTTATGAAGCATTCCAGAGTACTTACCTGTACGCCTGTTGTAAAATTAAATCAGTTGTCAGTCAGCATTACGTGTCGTTATTCTATAGGCCCTTTTTTCTGGGCTCTTGGCGCTGTTCCCATTAAATATGAATGACCAAATAGCCCCTTTTTTCAGATTATGAAGAGAGTGCTCTGAATATGTGTTTCATTAGAAAAAATTCTTAATTTTAGGAAGAAGCCCTGCTGACCCCAAGCTTGCTGTGAAATGAAGAAATGGGACACCACTTCCACAAGGAGCTTGATTTCCACTGTTTTATGCTTACTTGTTGGCATAGCGAGTCTGTTAGCTAAACTTTTGGTTCTTCCCTATTAAACGCTCACGAAAGGCACCAAAACTATCATTCATTGAAAACAAAGTTTTGTACTTGTAGACACAGCCATGCAGAAAGTTCTTGAGCTCATTAATATATTTTAAAAGAAATGCAGCTTCTGTGCAGCGATAGGCTGAATAAGACGAGGGTAAACAGAATGGTGGCGACATTAGTGATCAGGAGTTGTCGAACAAAGCAGGTCTCAAGCTGCAGCCAACATCTTTACAAAGAAACAAATGGCTTTAGCCTGAGACATTCCTTGTTCGACCAGACAAGTCCCCTTGTCGAAATATTCGATCTACTCTGAGACATACGTCTCCCATTCGACCACTCTCTATCAACAATACTCCAATAGAATTAGCAACCCGTGGCAAGGTGACAAATTCACGTTCGAAGGGAATGTAGCATACACCCCGCAAGGTTGCATGAATAGTGCTTTATTTACTTGAATGAAATGCAGATTTGCGTGCCAGTTACGCTATTTTGATCCCCATGTTATATATGGAAAGCGCGGTTCCTCGGGAGAATAATAATTTTGAAGCTCCCACAGTATTGCTCCTTTATGTCAGTTCAATTTGTCCTGGTTGCTACGCTACCTGTCCTGTCTGCAATTACATAGTAGTGCTTTGAGTATGCAGCCCTATTCAAAAGAATAGTCAGGCGTTTTCCTCAAAAATGTGCTGTGGCTTCACAGCTGGATGTGTGTGTGTGTAAACTTTACTAAAGAGGTCCGGAGGCTCGACTTAAGCCAAGGTGGGCCGCTCCCACGTTGGCACTGTCAGGCCAAGCCCTTCAGCGACATCATGGGCCCTCTGGACAGCCCTTAGTTGGTCTTGAAGCAATGAGCTTTGTATTCTTTTTTCCCATCGAGTGCATTCTTCCAGGAGGCTGGGAAGAGTGGCGGGGCCTCGCGCGAGCATATATTTCATTTCAATGATGCCATTACAATCATTACATTCCATTCTAATCTCCCTCTCTGGATATATTTTGTTAATGTGGTACGGCGTAGGGTATGTACCCGTTTGCCATAAGCGCAGCGAGACTGCTTGAGCCCTGTTTAGCTTTGAGTGTGGCAATGGGAATTGCCTGCGTCCTAGATAGTAGTGTTTGGTTATCTCATTATAAGTTATTAAATGATCTCTATATTCCCCGGCCTGATGTTGAACGGCTCGGTTATGGCTGTCACGGTTAGCAAGTCTTCGAGACATGTCATGCGAAACCTCGTTGAGGTTTACCCGAGTCTCGTCCACTTTCCTCTTATGCGCAGGAAACCATCGGATTTATGTTCTCCTAATCCTGATGTTTTCAAATAGTTTAGCTGCAAGTCCAGCTACGTAGCCTTTATCAAAACTTTTTATCGCGGCTTTTGAATCACTGCAAATGAAGGCCCATTATTACTCCTGATGGCTAGAGCAATTGCCACTTGTTCCGCCACCATGGGTTTCTTCGTAAAAATAGCAATAGGGTCTTGCACCTTTCCTTGCCAATTTGATACAAGGGCCGTATAGGCTTCTTTACCTTTCACCCAGGCAGCATCAACTATAGCTGCCAGTTGGTTCTGCTGTTCTATCTCCTGCAAGAGTGCTTCACCTCTTGCCTTTCTCCTTTTGATAATATTCTGGATGCATGTTTCTGGGGAGAGGGTTGGTTCTGATCCTATCCTAACTTCAGTATTTAATTCCACTTCAGCCTCTATTGGGCTCCGTGATCTATTAGGTTCTACACCTATTGTCTGTAATATCTTTCTGCCTGCTCGTGTTTTTTTTTAACCTTTCGTGTTGCGCTAGCCGTTGCGCCTCAGCGATTTCTTCGATTGTGTTGGGGACTCCTAGACTCATGAGCTTGTCAATTGCAGCGGTACTCGGTATCCCTAGGGCTATTTTAACAAGTTTCCTGATCATGACATTGAGTTTGTTAACTTCTGCCTGTTTCCATTTGAATAATCCGGCCACGTAAGTGAAGTGGCAGAAAGCAAAAGAATGTATTAGCCTCAAAGCACTGTCTTCCCCCAAGCCTCTGTGTCTGTTGGTAATTCTCCTTAGTAACCTAATGACTTCATCTGTTTTGTTTGAGATATGCTGTATTGTACTATAATTGGCATTGTTTTCCTCTATGTGATAACCGCGAAACATTTTTCCAACTAGCCTGATTGCGGATCCTTCATGAGTGTATAGGCACACTCTTGGCTCCTCTTCCGGAATGTAGCTCTTGGTTTACGACCTTTTCTGCGATGTTTAACGACCAAGAGTTCCGATTTGGCTGCCGAGCATTTCAGCCCCATGTCTTTCAGTGTGTTCTCCACAACATGTACACTTTTTTTGTAGTCTGGTCTCTGTCTCCTACATTACCCTTGGCCCTCCAAATGGTTATGTCGTCGGCATATACGACATAATGTAACCCTCGATTTTCTCTAAATTTCTTGCAACCTTAGACATGATAAATTGAATAGCATGGGTGAGAGCACAGCTCCTTGTGGAGTGCCCCTGTTTCCCAAATTCTTAGCTTCTGTTCTTCCATGATGAGGTTGGCTGTTCTGTCTCTAAGAAAGTCCTTAATCATGTTAAAAAGCCTCTTACCTAACCCCATCTCCGAGAGAACGTCAAGTATTGCCTTATGTTTTAAACGATCAAAAGCTTTTTCCACATCCATACCTAGAAGAACTTTTGTGTGCGTTGGGCTGGCCTGTACGAGTTGGTGTTTGATTAAGAGCATAGCATCCTGGGTTGAAAACCCGCGTCGAAAACCAATGAGGTTGTACGGGAGGTTGTCGTTCTGCTCAACGTATTTTGTGACACGATTGAGGATGACATGTTCCATGGCTTTGCCTAGACATGACGTCAAAGAAATAGGACGGAGGTTGTCCAGAGTTAATTGTTTGCCTGGCTTAGGTATGAGGATAGTATTGGCCACCCTCCATTCATCTGGGTATATCCCTTCCTCCAACATTCATTAAAATGTTCATTAGGTAAGAAATTGATTCATCATCCACTTTCTTAAAATCCTGTTAGTTATTCCATCAGATCCACTGCTGATCTACCATTGAGACTGTGAAGAACAGCCCTGACTTCACTCTCAGTGAAATCCAGGTCAATTTCTTCACTATACCACCGAATATTCGACGTTATCTTCTCCTTCGTTGGTTGCTTAAGTGTGAGATATTGGCGGCGAGTCTATCCATAATTTTCCGGTGTTTTATCCTGGCTATACTGATGAACCAACTTGGCTATAGCTGTTCTCTTGATTGTCCTTGTCATTCTCGTTGAGAAGTGCTTAAGGAGGTTCCAGCTACCTCCATGTTGATTCTGCCACGCGGAGTTACAGATCTCATCCCACTGTTGTTTCACGAGTGTCTGCGAGTGCTCATCATTTCTCTGTTAATTGCGCTATTTTTTTCCTTAGCCGTCTGTTAAGTCTTAGCGTTTTCCATCTCTGAACATAGCCTGTTTGGCCTCAGTCAAATGTGCCAGCCTGCTGTCCATAGCCTCAATATTTCCTCTGTTGATTCCTTAGAGGCCTCTTTGACGTCCTCTCTGAGCTGGTTAAAACCCATTTTGAAAACTACTCTTTTTGTACCTAAAGGGCCCCCCTTTCCCTCTTCCGCCCTGACTTTCCTAAAGTCCAGTCCGTGAATTTGAAGATTCTAGTTTCCGTACTCGGTAGGTCTATGGTGTGCGAATGAATGATCACTGCCGAGATCAATGTTGAGTTTCCAATTAGCTCCGCCTAAGTTTATAACAAAAAGTGAGGATCCGGTGTGGAGTCCTGTATGTGGACGTGCC